>NC_090879.1:32717508-32727508 GCF_036669935.1 Montipora foliosa
AATTAATCTAATTCCTATTGTAAAATTATTGGATATGTTATTGGATATGGCCTCGCTTTGAAAAGGAGGCCGCAGTGATTTTGCTATGACGACCGAATTAAAGCGAAAAAGAGTTCTCTCTTTTAAATACAGAAATTGTTTATTTTTTTCCCAGTGACAAATTTTCCTTTCACAGCTTCATTTTACCTTTCAAAATGTTCAGAATCAATGAAAGAACCGCGCCGCTGCTCGGAGGTGGATCTGTATACCATGTGAAGCCGTTTCCGATTCTTCCAGAGAGGGGTGTTCGAACCTCTGTTTTGTAGTTTTTTAAGTCCTCAAGCAAGATGATACCCCCGCCATCTTGAATATCTTTAACTATATCCTCAGCCAGGCTGCCGTTGTAGAAGCTGTCTGGGTCATCACGGATTATCTCTAAAGTTCTCGCGAGCTTGGGCATCTTTAGAATGGTTCCTAACTTTTTCAATTTTCCATTGTTGTCTATCAGGAGTTCACTGTAACACAAATGTAAAAATTAGTCATGACGGCCACGACCTTCTGTAATTTTAAGATGAAAGTGTTCATTGAACCGACTGGTCAGTTAAAGTGCCCCTGTGATCAAAAAAAACACTTCCTTTTTTCCTTCAGATTTTGAAAGTGTGTTTGCTTAACACCTGACTCACAAAATTTTGAGCTTTGATTTTCATCCAAAGGCCGTTTACTTTGAGTGTAAGTTTTGGATTTCACGGTCCGCCATTACTCACGTTCAAAACTGACCGATTCGACCTCAGACGGTTGGATCCAGGGAAAAGTGACGTCAGAGGCTCACTAGCTTAAAATTTCAGCGTGTGAACGCAGCTTATTATATATGCAAAGCGTGAGTTTAAAAGTCTGAAAGCCCAAAACTCCCGTGCTGCATATTAATTCTGCGGCGTACACACGTATTGCATTCTTAAACTAGTGAGCCTTTGACGTCATTTTCTCCTCGATCCAGCTCTCTCAAGAACATAATGTTAGTAATGGCGGACCATTAAATAGGAAAATTACAGTTAGAATAAAGAGGTGTCTTTTTGAAATCAAGGCTTAAAACGTGGGTCACTTAGTGTTTTGTTAACATAGTTTTGAAATCGAAAGAAAAATATGAATTGATTTTTTGGTCACACGGGCACTTTAAGTTGACCGTTATTTGTTCCAGCATAAACCAAACTAACTCAATGTTGTACCCAATTCAAACCCTTCGGGAATAAAATGTTTTGTTCCAGGTATTTTCAAATCATTACAATGCAAATATTATACAAAACAATAGGCCATTTCCGACTTGCTGTTTGTCTCTGTTTCGAAGTGCGTGCTCAACTTGTCAGTGCTCAGTACAAGTGCTCGACTATTGTAAGGGAATGGTTTTGATTTGCATAACAATACGCAACTCATTTCCATTTGAATGGATTGTGCACCAGAATCCGCTTTGAAACTGAGGCATGCAGTAACTCGGAAATGGGCTATTGGGTACAACATTGAGTTAGCCGATTTGGTCTACTCACCAGGCTTGCCTCGATAATATTGCCCTTTATGTGATATGTGATAATGATAAACATGCAATGGCAATGTGCCATCGTAATTAAGGATTAATTTCACTCGTATTCGCAATGTTTTGCAATTCTGTGAGAACTTTAAAAATACGGGTGTGACGAATACTCCAGGACCATTTTATAGTTCCGTGCTCAGTTACCAGGCCTTTGACTGATAAAAGCGAGGCTGAAGTTGACATTGCTTTGATACAAACCCCATTGCTTTTTTTATGTAAATCATGTTGTTGTAACGCTAACGAGTTTCTATTTACATAACAAAAGTAGTGAGGTTTGTATCAAAGCAAGACCAACTCCAGCCTCGCTTTTATTCAAAGGCCTGGTAACTGGGCACATAACTGTAAAATGGTATATTGCCTCCGGCCCACGCGAATACAGATACTGACAAGTTGAGTCACACTTTTTACGACACCACATTCATATAAAGCTTTCACTAAATAATGTATTTACCGTAATCCTGTATCGTTTTTAATCCTTGCCAACGACCTCTCGCCTGCATTATGTGCAGCGTAACCAAATTGAAATCCTTCCTTTGCCAAGTTAATTGCTGGTTGCACAAGATCCTTCCACGGTAATCTGCCATATTTTTTCCAAACTGTACGATATCCATTTACTTCTCCAGGCACTGCTACAGCAGATGCACCTGTAGCAGCAATGAAACACGTGTTAGAGCATGGCGCAGAATGGCCGGACATCATTAATATTCATATGAGAGAAAAAGAGAAAAACTGTTGTCTTTTCATGCGTTAAAAAAAGCGGTAGACTCAAAGACATTTTCGTGACTGATGATCTTATCAACAAAAGAGAATGCTGCTCTGGAATATGCAAACGTATCTCTGGTCGTTCCGGTTGAATGAAGCTTCTAACTTTTAAAGCAAGAGTTTAAAATTCTTGCTTTGTAAGTCGAAGTACTTGCTGAGAGTGTCTTCGAAATCGCAGCAAAAGCGAGGACAAGCCTGAAAAAGTCAGGCTTTTCTTTCGCTTCTGATGAAAGAAGCGCGTACAACTGCGAAGATCTTCAACTTCAAAAGTAATGGAACAATAATGAAACAATGAAAGTGCGTTTTATCTACCCAACCGCAATTGGAAATCCAATCGCGGTGCTTCATACTGTTGCCAAAAGAAACAACAGAGAAGACCCGAAGTATCCGAAAACGCTGTTTAAGAGACCACAGTCATTTTAGTCGAAAAATATGAAATCTTCACATCATTCAAGAGAAGAAGAGCCGTCGTTGATACATACACATCTCTTCATTTATCCGCAACCGGGCTTAAGTTAATTCATAGCAATTGCGGCAATGTCAGTTGTCAGTCTCACTAGAATGCGCAGTACACATTTCACCTAACGCTGTTGCAGTTTAATGCCCAACAATAGCGACCCTCAGATTGGAGCACGAGGACGACTATACGAGTACGAGGTCTCAGTTCTGAGCACGCGCATTTCGAAATTCACGTAATGCGCGTGTCCAGTACAGAAAACTCGTACTCGTGGACGTACTCGCACTCCAATCTGAAGGTCGCTATTAGCTCGATCCCATGAGTCTCAGTCTTGCTGCTCATTGGCAGAGCATCCTAACTACTACTTGCAAGTTCATGGGTTCGACCCCTGTTGACTCCGAACGCAGTTTTGTCTCAGTATGCCTCTTAAAGGGAAAATAAATAATTAACAAGTTTCATGCTTTGAAAACATTGAAACCCGAAGTCCATGAGAGGGAGGCGTAGAAACTTACTCAGGGTTATATGTTTGGAAGTTATCGTTCTTTTAGACTTCTTGTATTTCGAACTGCCTCCCGCTAAAATATTGCCACCTCAGCTGCACTTCCCTTACATCTAGGCCTTTCCCGATTGCGCTGAGCACCTTTTGAGCACTTTTTTGAGTTTGGAGCACTCTTTTGCATTCTGAGCACCCTTAAGCACTTTTTCGTACTTTGGGCAACATTTGGGCGATATTTCACATTTCGAGCAAAGTTCGATCGAGCAACATATCTCTTCTAAAACATTTTAAAGCAAAAACTGTGTGTCGCTCGCAACGAGAATCGTGTTCCAGGTCATAAATTTGAATAACTAATGATGTTGTCAAGAATAAAAGACCGTTGTCATGGAAAGGCACGTGGACTTATCCTTACTAAGCGTGAGAACAAAAGTTTCTGATTGGCTGATGTATCATGTGTGTGTCATCTCAAATTTCTAAATCATCTGATGTCTAGTCTTTACACTAGTACTGCTGCATTTAGTTTTTTAAGAGCACAAATGGCAGCACTAAATCAATAAACAATAGCACTGAATACGAAGAAGTGATTGATCCAAGTACAATAATAGTAAATGCTGGAGCATCCCTAAGGGAAGAACAAGCAAAGAGGAAGCGTCAAAACCACCAATGTGAGTACATGGGATCGTCTCAAAGAGTACCCAAACCAACACTTTGCGGTGGTATAAGGAAAACTTGGAGGTAACTGTTCACAACTTTTAGCACTATTTTGAGATTTTGAGCACTTTTTGAGCACTTCTTAGCCATTTTTGCCAGCACTTTTTTAGGATTTTACGAGCGCAATCGGAAGGGCCTACTTGCATCGCAAATGCATGAATCGACTTTTCAATGTACGCTGGAAATTTAGATCTAAAAATTACAATGTCTGAGAAAACGAACATTGAAAAGGGGTGTTATGCGAAAGATAAAAGTAATCCTTGCACTTAACCGCAGTTCAAAAATACATTTCTTTCAGAAATAACATTTGTCTCAGGCTTACCATATTTGGAGTTAAGGCTGCCGTTAACATACATGTTCTTGTCTGCCCGAAGAGGTGCCACTTCCCTGTAGTCAAAAACTTCGACTTTATTCGAGCTCTTATGATAAACCGTCATAAACCCACCGCCTCCGATACCAGCCGAGTGCATATTAATGACGCCTACACAAAACAAGGTAGCAATGGCAGAATCAACCGCTGAACCTTTTTTCTTGAGAATGTCTCGGCCCAACTCAGAACAGAGTCCAGCGTCGGCAGCAACGACCGCGTTGGTGTATGGTCCATCCCCCGTTGAAGCTACGATACAAAAAGATTTCAAAAAATTATTCCGGCGAAGGATAAACCGATGAGTCAATTAAAGAGCGAACGAACCGGAAGGTGCCTGCAGGCGCTAGCGTGGTGTGCTCGCGTGTTCAGACGAACATTGTTGAGATTTGATCAAGAATCAGGCGGATTTGCAGGAAACGGGACGGAGATAAAGAAAATTATGTTCAAAGCAATTGTTTCATTTAATTAAATGCCATTGTTTAGTGGCTTCCACACGAAGACCTTGAAAGTACGTTTTGCGCCTCCCCTGGCAGTGTGACAGTGGTGACTACACAATTACTCAAGAGATCCTTAGACTCATTTCTCCAAAGCCCTTAACTTTTCGGATGTCACATCTTTTGTCTGTATCTAAAGAAGGGAGAGGTTGTAAGTCGTCAATTTTCCTAACCATTTCACTCGAAGTGTTCCTTTAACTATAAGCAGAAACCCATAAGAGTCGAAACGTGTAACGCGCGTTCACAGCTTCCGAATATTCAGTGCGAAAAACTGATTGTTTGAATGTTTCAGTGCTAAGTACCATATTTGAAAACCCCTCGCTCTTGTTGTTCCAAATATGGTACTTAGCAAATTGAATATTCAGAAGCTCGTTTCCTAGCACACAAGGGGCCGTTACACATTTCAACCCTTATGGGTTTCTGCTATAAGCCTTTGTTATCTATTTTCAACAATAAGTTAAGGGCGAAGGTTAGCGTTATTTTTAGGTCAGGACAAATGCAGCAGTTTATCCTTACTTGAAGAGAAGCATTTGGGGGGGGGGGGGGGGGCCACTGTGACAATAATATTGTCCGTGTTCTGAGACACGAGTTCAAGGGGCAGAAGAGCAAGAGGTACACTTTCAGGTTGTGTGACCGTGACAGACCTAGTGCGCATGCTCAGTAAGCGCGCGCGGCCAAAACTGGTCCTGGTCCTGGTCCTGGTTCTCGGATCTAAAGGTCTCTAATGAAATCCGCGTGCATCTTATTCCTTGCATTTCTGGACATACCTGAACAATTTCGCTTTTAGTTGTCTTGATAACATTGTAAAAGACCACCATTTGAAAACAGGCGAATGGCAGTTTTAAAGGAAACCTCCACTAAAACAAGAATACAACTTCAAAATATTCAACATAATGTTTACAGTCAAAATTGTTCAAACGTTTTCCAATGGAATCGTTTGTATCCGAAATAAATGAATTTCAAAAACGCTTGTTTTGGTTTTCAAATTTCCTGGGCGCCGCCATCTTGAATAATTGTGACGTGTTATGGCTGCTCTTTTGTATTTGCACAAAGAGCTTTTGTTTTAAAACAATAGAGCAACCATGACACGTCACAATTATTCAAGATGGCGGCGCCCGGGAAATTTGAAAACCAAAAAAACCGTTTTTAAAATTTATTTTTTTTGGATACAAACGCTCCCATTGGAAAACGTTCGAACAATTTTGATTGTGAGCATTATGTTAACTATTTTAAAGATATGTTCCTTTTTTAGAGGAGGTTCTCTTAAAAATGGCTTTTCCGTCACGAAAACTTATCGGGATGTTTGAGGAACGCCCCCCCCCCCCTCCTCCCCCTCTGTTTCATCAAGAAACAGAAGCTGTCTCCCCCCTCCCCCTCTTTTGCAATCTTTTTCTGTACTTCAATTACGGTGGTTTCGAAGAAATGATGCATAAAATAATGTTATTTGTCCTTACCAGCGGTTGGTAATGGAGTCGGTTCTTTCCTTGTCCGTAGCACCAAGACCAAGACGACAATGAGAATAATCACCAAAACTAAACACACACTGAGTGCTGTTATTATTTTGCACTTTTTGGAACTGAAACAAATAGGAAAACATTCTCATTAATTTTAAAAAGGAGCGTGATCAGCTGCCACATTGGTTTAGGGATGACGTTGTCCCTCTAGAAATGATAGCTAGCTAGCAGCCAACCAAAACGGGTGGTATCACAAAAGCGACGAGGTCTGTCTCACTGGCAGCTTAGCTTCCATCAATAGGTCAGGTCACTCAGATTATTCTTTTCTATCAATTTGTCACTTTTTCGTTGTTTTCTTTTGCTCCTTTGCCATCGCAACGAAAAACTTCAGCCGAGCTTTTCTAAATTTATTTGTAAGAAATTTCGAGTAACTCTAAACTCAATGATAATGCTAAAATGAAAGGACGCTTAACAACAGCCGCACTCGCTCATTATTAAGTGTCGAAACTAATTTCGTGATTAGTTTCCTCAAACATTACTTTGCTTGGTAATTGGCTCAGAATTTCGCGCCACATTCTCAGTCAGCCAATCAGAGGCAAAGGCAAAACCGATTGTGAAATGCTCCCATCCGTTTTCCCGCTCTTAGGGTCGGTTATTTAATCCCACTTTTTGATTAGCTTATTTGATTGCCCACGTTGGTTATGATTGACCATTTTTGAAATGACTTACTACTTTGAGCCTTTATCAAATTTAATGCCAACATCCTTTTCATCTGTCCCGTCTTGAGTCACCTGCCTGCAAAGGAAGAGAACGAATAAAAGTTTTAGGTATATCTCTCGTTTATTTCCTAATAGATGTCTGATACAATGGAAACGGCGTGACTTCATATCAGACATTACGTACGTACTAAAGTATTAAGAAGGAGGTTTTTTTTGCTCTTAGGACGTACGTTGATTGATTAATTGATTGATTAATTGATTGATCGATCGATCGATTGATTGATTTATTGATTGCTTGATTGATTGACTGAGTGACTGATCGATCGATCGATCGATCGATCGATTGATTGATTGATTGATTGATTGATTGATACCAACCATATCGGAAAATAATGGTTCCACGGGAGTCCTTGTAAATATTCAGTCGCTCAGGCTGGTTCAGTTCTTTGCATTCACGAATTTCTATACTCTGAACTTGAAAAATTAAATAATCTATCCGAACATGAAAAACTCTCACCTCAAGAAAAGCAATGTTCACCTCTTCACGAGACTTCTTCCCGCCACTTGTAAAATTATGTTAACGTAGATTCAATTCAGTTTTTCTGAGTCCTGTTGGGTGTGGTTGGGTGACCAATTTCGAATACCTGGGACCTTAAGTACTAATGCGGCAACGGTTGCAAAAACCTCGTTTAACATTGCTAGTTTATGTTTCTTAAAAGCGTTTCGTGATTATTCCAGTTTGTTCAAATTTCACAAACTATCCGAACTATCCAGGAACTGAATTGGGAGGAACAGTGTTGAAACTAAGAAAAGAAAATCAGAGATTTGCTTTTGTGGGCTCGCGTCTCCCTTAGAACTTGTGATCTGGTCATTTCACGTTGCAGATTGCCAGAGAACGGGAAAGAAATGTACAAAACTTTAAAGCGCACGTACAGAGCCATTGTTTTGCTCATTAATGTCTATTGTTTGGTGGTGTTCTCGCTGAGGTTGCTGTCCTAGATCTTAATATTAAGGTCCCAAGTATTATAGGTCCGGAGCAGGGAAGGCAAAGTGGCGAAAGCTTTTGCTTCGCAACGACGTTAACGGGATTCGAAGTAAAGTGTCCATCGTAGTTCATAAAGCAATGAGGAGTTGTAACAAAAAAAAGGGGAAAATGAACGAAGTTGGTCGATAAAACACCCCCTCTCAGAGCTGTTGTAGCATGGGCCTTAATGACAAGGCGGCCATGTCTAGTTTCGTGGGATAGAAAACTTTTGTTTTGCCCACCGAAACTCGTTCCCAAACATTTTAACTCAAGGCTTGGGGGTACGAAATCTAATGTCTATGGCCAATATGGCCGCCGCGCGAATAAAGCCTATTGGGTTAATACATGGATGATGCAGTAGGGTAACAGCATTCGCCTTCTGCCAACAGAAACAGGTTGTTGCCTCAACTGAGTGCCCCTAATCTCAAACATTTCGTTCTCTATTCACCCATTACAAAAACATACCCTGCCATTTTCAGTTTCAAATTCCAATGCATGCGACGTAAAATTTGACAAAACTAAAAGCCGTTTGTCCCACGGCCGGCGGCAAGGCTCTCTTCCAGAGACAGCTTTATAATAAACCTTTTTTGGTATTTGCAGTGCAACATTCTTTCAAAACTGGAATGCTAAACAGCTTGTGACGTCATCTCAGGGTTCATTTTGGCCTTTTAGAAGTGAAACCACAATTAACGTATGCGCGTCAAATACATGTTCTATGGTGCTGAAATTTGACTTTCGCAGAGTAATGTTGAGGTTAGGGGGCACTTTGAAAAGGCTAAGTGTCTGGGCTGCAGGTGTTTAAAACTGATTCGCGTCCGTCGTAAAACAACTTCTAAAATACACACTAATTTAATCTCTTACATCTTGGTTGTCGCCTCGGGATCCATTTTTCACAACGGTGCTCTAAAGAACAAAACAAATACGACATTTTCTATTTAGCAAATCACAAAATAGCTAAGTTGGTTGAGTATCGGACTACTGTGAGGGAGGTCGCGGCTGGCCGGACCAACATTTAGGGTCTTTAAATAACTGAGGAGAAAATGGTGCTCCTGTTAACGTTAGGACATCTGCAAATGGTTAGACTTTCTCATTAGCCTTCTCGAATAAGGACGATAACCCGTACGCCTCACAACCCTTTAACCTTCATACCCATGTGGGTCGTAAAAGAACCCACACACTGTTCGCAAATAGTTGAGCATGGAGTTCTCGGTGTTGTGGTATGTCATGGTTAGGACAGTAAATGCTCGAAGATATTAGCTACACTGACCACACCACTCTAAAATCCGAGGGTAAAGAAAGATATGATGAGGATGATATTGTTTTTTCTGCGACAAACCGACAAATCACATAAAAAGATAGGAAAGTTAATTCGTCTGGTAAGAATTTTTAAATGCTTTCCTAAAACATTTTTGCTTTGACGTCAAATCATTTGGGTTTTTTTCTTTTAATCAATGGATTCGAAAACGGCACTCCGGAAGCTTTGTCCGTACTTTGTTTGCATTTGTCAAAATGATGCAAACACCAAAAAAGCAAATTACAATTATTCCTTTGACTCTTCTGTGGAAATCTTGTTTACGTAGCGGGGTTGTGGTGATCTAACGTGCGAGGTCTTGTCGCATTTGTTTATCTTCCACCAACAATAAAAATCTGCTGCCAATTATCCCTGCCCGCATGGGTGTATCCACGATTGTCATTTCACAGCTGGGTTCACACTAATTGGCGTGAATTGTAAGAAAATGAGTATTCGAGTAAAGAATTCAAACAAAGGACCTATACACTGCTCATTGCATTCGACAGAAAACGTCAAATTGTATGGCGTGCTGAGGCCCCGTCCATACCTATCAGGAAAGTTTTCTATCCGCAATTTTTGTTTTTTTTTTTTTCTTTTCGAGTACGGCTTGCGGTCACACGCATCCGGCGAATTCGGTAGCCGTATCCGCCGATTTTCGAATACG
>NC_090879.1:32732508-32735008 GCF_036669935.1 Montipora foliosa
ATTTGTATATAAGTGCACCTTCGAATTTCAAGAAGGCGGAAGGAAGGTTGATCTGCTTCGTGCCAGTCGTTTCAACTCCTTTTGGCTAATCTGTTTTTTTCTCTTTTCCAATGAACGAGTGTTAAGCGAGGAACCGAAGAATTATCACCTTTCCACAAAAAAAAGAGCAAATAACAAACGTAAACCGGCGTCAGTACAACCGGAAGTTGTTGGGTCTTAACTGCAACACTCAGTAGTTCCACGGCAGGTATTTTTTGCAGGTTGCAGGTTGAAATTTCATTATAACTGGAAAACCGCTGGCACTGCATGAAAAGAAAGGGAAAGCGATAGACTTGCCGTGACTGTTACATGAATAGCTAACTATAGGCCTAAAAACTTTTCTTTAGGCCTAATTAAGCCTAAGGTTAGCTGTTCATGTAACAATCATGGCAAGTCTATCGCTCTACCTTTCTTTTTAGTGCCAGCGGCTTTCCAGTTATAATGAAATTTCAACCTGCAACCTGCAACCTGCAAAAAAATGGTATTTCTAACGATTGAGCCTGCGAATTAGGTAGAAATAAATATTTTGTCAGCACGTGATACGACAAGGCCTGGGCCTTAGGCCCCAGCATCATGGGTAATGATGCAGTGGTATAGAAGAGGGAGTATAGCACGTGATATCCATCTAGGCCTTCGGAACCAACCCTCGACCTTTCACTGTTGTAAAGTTTCGTTCCTTACCTTTTGGCTGATCGCTGTCACACTATGTCTATTGGAAAAGCAGAAGTCGAAGAGCTTATTAAAACTATAACGACAAGCTCCTCGATTCGTTTAAAGGTCTATTGGAGCAGACCGAATCAAGCGGTCAAATCAAGCGGTCAAACGAGGAATCAGCAGAGAGCCAGATGAAAGAAATCAAACGCCTTAAGTTCAACGAACCTCACAAATTCAAGAAAAAGGCAAGTTTAATCAGAAGCTTAGCGAGACGCTCGATAGTGCCAAATCCGCCGCCGAACATTCCCAGCTAGGGAAGGTCAAGAGCGATTTAGAGGAAGGTGAGAAGTTGATTTCCGAAAGACAGAAACATGCTCTTCTGGCCGATAAGTCCGATTACGGATGGGCTATGGTCACCGCATATAAAAAGCACAGCTTAGCTGATGACTCCGATGATGAGAAGCGTATATTCAAGGCCGAATCGCGCGC
This sequence comes from Montipora foliosa, assembly GCF_036669935.1. Taxonomy (NCBI): domain Eukaryota; kingdom Metazoa; phylum Cnidaria; class Anthozoa; order Scleractinia; family Acroporidae; genus Montipora; species Montipora foliosa. Next base: position 32,733,691 of record NC_090879.1, read on the forward strand.
TCGTACTTTGTGTCACACATTAAAGAAGAAGACGAAATTTCCTGCGTCAGCAGAATCTACTCGGCCAAGCCAAGCGCGGCCTACAACGTCCCTCGTTCCTGGTCGTTTGGCTCGTCCTAATTCGGGGACATGTTTCGCGTGCGGTAAACCTGGCCACTGGCGTGCATCTTGTCCTTCAATGGCCCAGCAGCACACAACACCAAAGTGACTAGAAAACCCCGTCAATTCAGATGTAGTTCTTTTCTCTGTTGATATTAAAGTCAGCAGTTCGCCCATGCAATCGGAACTAGACGGTGTCCTTGATTTAGATCCTAGTTCTTCCTCTTGTGCTGATTGTCTTATACTCGATTCCATTAAAGATTCAGGCCCACTTGCGGTCGATTTGACTTGTTCATCGGTGCGCGGCCGTCTTAGAAAGTTTGTCAATTTTTGGCGTACTTTGGAAGTTTCGCACTTCATTTTTAATGTTACTATGCAGGGTTATAAAATTCCCTTTTTTCAACTTCCAACACCTTTTGCCAAGGGCAACAACACTTCTGCACGTGAGAACAGTGACTTTGTTTCCCATGCTGTCAACGATTTACTTCGCTTGAACTTAGTTGAAGAGCTTGCTTGTAAGCCTAATATTATTAACCCGCTTTCAGTCTCGATCCGCAGTTCGGGAAAGCAACGGCTAATTTTGGATCTTCGACATGTCAACCAGTTTATTTACAAGCAAAAGTTTAAATGCGAAGACCTGAGCGTCGCCACACAGATATTTAGTCGCAATTATTACTTGTTCAAATTTGACCGTAAGTCCGGTTACCACCACGTTGAAAATTTTCCGGACCACAGGAAAATTTCTCGCCTTCTCTTGGGATTTTGGCACTGGTGTTTACAGATATTTTCAATTTTGCGTGCTCCCTTTCGGGCTCTCTTCCGCTCCATACATTTTCACTAAGATTTTGAGGCCTTTACAGAAATCGTGGAGGAGCCAGGGCATTCCTATAGCTATCTTCCTTGACGACGTTTTAGGAGGCGGAATGGATTTTGTTTCCGGCCGCTAAAGTTAACAGTTTAGTCGTCCATTCAGATTTGCTCAAGTCTGGTTTTGTGCCTAATGAGGAAAAGTCCCTTTGGCAGCCGGTTCAAATTATCGTCTGGTTGGGCGTAATTCTCAATACGATTGATTGGACTATCAAAGCAACTGACCAGCGCATTCAAAAGTTAACCGCTGGCCTTGTTGATCTGTCGTCTCGTCCGCCTCCCCGCAAAGTCCATGTGAGAAGCGTCGCCAGCGTAACGGGTCAAATCATTTTCCTCTCTAGCTGTGTGGGTC
>NC_090879.1:32745008-32762508 GCF_036669935.1 Montipora foliosa
CTGGCAATGAACATTTAACCATCGGACCTACACACTAAAACAAAACTTAGCAAAACTTCAATGCCGCCTGCAAATAACAGGCATTAAAGACGTAATCATTTTAAATCAATTTACGAAACTGATATCCTCTTAAAACAGCCAGATTGCCCTTCCTCCCACGTTTGTTGTAAAGTTTGTATTAATTGCTGTGGCACTTTCGAAAGTGCCAAATCTAGGCAGCACGTGCAATGTCCTCTAAAAGCATATGTTGCGTCCACTTAAAGGATCTCTCGCTAAATGGTAGCGCTGCGCTCTAAAGAAACACTCTTTTCTTCACATCCTACGTTTGTAAATGACGTTGTAAAAACCGTCGGTCTTTCCAGGATTTAACTCTCCCATCAACAAAACGGTACTCTTTGCAGGAACTCACCTGTAATGGGAGGTCAAAGCGAGCTTTTAGCAATTCAAGCCGATTATCCTGCTATATAAAGGAAGTTTTTCTTCGGCTTTCAGGTTTACAAATCTGTGTTAGTCGGAGTTTGCATTTGTTAGCTCTTGAGAAAAATAGCCATTTGTGCCAGTCAATCCATTAATCAATCAATCAATTTAAGTGTACTTTCTTTTTTTTTTCCAGGGAAAAACCATCGATCTAAACGTTGTCATGAGACTTAGAGTTCGAGGCAATAGCAAACTCTTGGACGTATCTCGCGAGGCCTTTTAAATAATTTTAGAGCAGAGGGCTTTCCCGGAAAGCACCACAGATACAATAGAGGCTATTTTTTAACTAGAAAGAACACAGCAGTAACAATCAGTATCAAGGAACAAAAATGCAGAACCTAACTGGAATTATTACAAGTGAAGAGTATTATTGCTCGTCGACTCCTACCGAACCAAAGACAAAGATCATTTTTTCAGCAATTAATATCCCTCTTTCCATCACTGCGCTTGTGGGGAATGTTCTCGTCATTGCTGTTCTTCCAAAGGTTTCGTCCCTTCATCCGCCATCAAAACTTTTGTTGGGTTGCCTTGCTACCACCGATCTTTGTGTGGGCCTAGTTGCGCAGCCTCTTTATATCATCCTCCTCTTGTCTTCTGAATACTCCAAACCTTGTTATTATTCAAGGGTCCTTTTTAATTCGACTTCTGCAACCTTTTGTGCCGTATCTTTGATGACACTGACTGCAATAAGTGTGGACCGACTTCTCGCTCTGACGTTGGGGCTTCAGTACAGACAGGTGGTAACTTTGAGGAGGGTATGGGTCATTGTTGTCTGCGTTTGGCTTTACAGCACAAAGAATGCCGTGATATCAATTTACCATCTATCCATTGGTTATAGCATCTTTGCTATAGAGGTGATCCTGTATATAATAGTCTCGACCTGCTGCTACACGAAGATTTATCAAGTACTTCGCCAAAACCAAGCTCACTTACAGGACAATGTACATCAAGGACAACAAAACGGGGAACAAATTGCACTCAATGTAGCACGATACAGAAAGACAGTATCCACGGCATTGTGGGTGCAGATTACATTAGTGGCTTGCTATCTCCCATTTGCCTCAGTGGCAGCGGTAGTATTCTTTTATGGCCCTCTCCCCAACCTCGCATGGCATCCCCCATTAGCTCTTGTTATGTTGAACTCGACCCTAAGTCCATTTCTTTATTGTTGGAAGATAAGGGAAATGAAACAAGCAGTGAAGGACACAATCACACAAATGTGTTGTTTCTGTAATTAATCGTCGTAGCCAATGCTACAATCTCAATTCACTTCAGCGTTCGAAGATTAACGGCAGGAACACTAGAGGCAGTGGAGAGTCAGACCTTCCAATTTGTAGATAAAAACAGGGCAACGATCATTTGCTTTTCGGGGAGCAAAGTTGTATAACAACCTCCCAAACGAGATTAAGCAAACTTATGTTAAAAAGTTTAAGGCTAAAGTCTGTAAATATTTGTTAAATTTGTAACTTTTGGTTTTAGCATATTAGGATATATTCATGTAATTAGTTGTTAGTATTGACGGCGGAAGAGCCCTAGACAGAGAGCTGTGCAAATAAAGTATGTATGTATTATCTAAACAGCCAACACCGGATACCGAGCTCTGAATTGGGTTTTATTGGATAACCATGAAAATTGAGATTGTCAGAAGCGAAATCACGCGTTTTTGCAAGATTTACTGATAGAAGAGAAAAGGGATGAAATTTTATCTGCATAGTCAGGGGCACCCAACGACCAATTTGTCGTAAAATGTATTATTATACCCCAGTTAATGAAAATAAATGTTATTAAGGCATTTTCAGGTGTTTTTCAGTGTTGCTGGGAAAACATTATCTGTTCCTTTTTCCCAGCAACACACACAAGAAATTTCCCAGCCAGCTAGATAAAATTGGTTGGTTTGCCAGCCAGCTGATCAAATTTATTTCCCAGCCAGGAATTCCGCGCGCTTTCAAATCCCTCGATCCAAAACGACGGAATAAAAGCGACAAAACCGGGACAAAACAGGTTTCTTGCGCAAGTGCAATCACTCTGACCAGCCGTCGTATGTTCGTGACTACTCTCTGGGAGAGGAAAGGGGTTCTTTTTTTTTTTTAGTCGTCTTCAGTCTTCAGAGTTTCTACAGCCAGCTCGGGTTGAAATGCTAGAAAAAGTCAGTAATTCCCAGGCAAAACCTCTATCAATAACAAAATTTCCCAGCCAGCTCATCGAAACACCTGTATTTTTGCCAGCCAGCAAGATTCCTCTGGGGAACAGATAATGTGAGGAACAGATTCGTTGGGTGCCCCTGCATAGTAGCAGAAAATTCACCGACAGTTGAACTCATAACTGAGATCCCATCAACCCTATCCAGACCGATAGAAAATGTGCTTAGCTTTTAAAAAAGTGCAGTTTGAATATGTAAGAAGTTGAATTACTGTGCTCAATTTCTGCTCCTTGATTAACGTGACTTGCATGCCACAACCAATTTATCTCGCTATAATTTTCTAAATGTCTAGTGTTTAGTTAGAAAGTATTAATGCTAGTATCAAGGCTCATTTCCGCCATCAGCAGGTGCATTTTTACTGTTAAATAGGGTTACTATTTGTGCACACGTTTCACCATGATAAAAATACACAGGGTGGAGAGATGAAATTGAATCTGAATTTGCATCTGAATAAGAGTTTGAAATAATTGATATTGAAACACTTAGGAAAACTATTTTAAATAATTTAATTAAAAGAGCCAGTCTACCAGTGGCTGTTATATATGATTGTGATATAGAGCCTACTGTTCTTATTTCATCGTGTTAACTACTTCACAAATTTTCAAAGCAAATGTATCTTGATCTTTACCGGACGCGAATATTATTTTATTTGGCTGAAAAAAATAACATGAAAATGAAAACAGGTCAGGTTTTAAATAGCTCAAAGCTCGTTGCAACAACAACAACAGGCATCATTTATAGAATTTTAGCGCAAAGGAACAAAGTTAAATTAAACTAAATAAAACATGCACAGTGATTGGCGCATTCAGATTCGAGTTTTTCTTGCTTTTTGAAGCGGTAAATCAGATTTTTCAAGCTTTAAAACGATTTTTTACCTTTATGACTCTAGTGATATCACAAGGTTTTCAATCACTGCTGGACCGGCTGAATACTGGGAACAATCTTAGTTCACCGTGAATAAATACGACTATTTTAAAGGTAAATACAAGAAAAACAATTTCGTTCCAACCGCCATATTGGTTTTAAATCAGGACGGAGGGACGGAGGTGTCTTTTCCACTGATTTAGCGTTTATAACTTATCGATACAGGCCAGATTTTGTGAGGCAAATAAATATTAATACTGTATTTAATTTTTTGCGCAGTCTCTTTACGTCAACGTTCTCTTCTCCTCAAAACGCTCCAAGCATTTCTACTATTCTTTACTACTTCTTAATTCCACATTTCCCTTTTTTTTTTGGTGGAGTCTCTTTTTGATGATACTGACTGAAATAAGTATGGACAGACTTCTCGCCGTTTTGTTGGGGTTAAGATACAGACAAGTAATATTCTTACGGAGAGTATGGGTTTTTGCGGTCACAATTTGGCTTTTAAACATTACTAATGCCCCAATATTACATTACATGCCTTTTTATAGCGCTAGCATCTCCTCTGCAGTGACGATCCTGTGTATAATAGTCTCAGCTTGCTGTTATATGAAAATCTATCGCACACTTCACCAACACCAAGCTCAAGTACAACACCATGTTCACCAAGGACAACCGAACGGGGGAGAAATTCCCCTTGTGTAGCACGGTACAGAAGAACAGCATCCAGTACGATATGGTTGCAGATATCATTAGTGGCTTGTTATCTTCCCTTTGGTGTAGTGGCAGTTAAATTAGTTACAGGTATTCACACACCTCTCCCTTTAACAATAGATGCCACATTAACTCTTAGTATGTTTAACTCAACGCTGAATCCATTCCTGTACAAATGGAAGATGCAAGAGATGAAGCAAGCAGTAAAGAACACGATCAGGCATTTAAGTTGCTTTTCCTCTTAACTCTTTTGTGAGCGTGCAGTTAGTAGTTGGTAGTTGGTGAGACTCGGCATGGTGTTTGCTGATTACATGTATATTTACTATCCTCCGTATTTACAATCCTTCACTTTTTCTTCGCAATTCTGTAAATATAAAAGCAGAAAAAAGATCGCGTCCATTGTTTGTTTCACTGAGTGGTCAATATTTGTAAAAACCTTAAGTTCTACTTTTCTGCCTTAAAAACAAAAAGAATGACAATGAAACGTTTATACTATTTGCAATTTATTTAAGAAATACCAAATAGCTATCTGCCATTATAGTTCTGTTTGAGAGAGTAACGTCTTCTAAATGTAGTAACAAGATGAGTGTTCCGTTAGCGAATGTTCTCTTTCAACAATAACGATGTTTTTGGCGCTCACGCAGTTCGATACTCCAATGCACGAAAATATGTAACAACGTAGTACCAGTGTTACGACATGACTACCCTAAACGCTCAGAGAAGTCAACTATCATAGAAACAGTGACTGGTGGATTTTTATCTGTCATCAGCGAAAGGGTACGAAGTGAAATAATTAATTTATGTTGCAGTATGAGCAAAAAGTGAAAAATACGAGACCCAATACCGCGCACCGGTGGCTCAGTTGGTTGAGCATGCGGGAGGTCGTGAGTTCGACTCCGGCCGGACCAACACTCAGGGTCTTTAAATAACTGACGAGAAAGTGCTGCCTTTGTAATTACATCCGCAAATGGTTAGACTTTCAAGTCTTCTCGGATAAGGACTATAAACCGTAGGCCCCGTCTCACAAATATCTTCCATGTTCATTAGTTCCCTTTGGGACGTTAAAGAACACACACACTATTCGAGAAGAGTGAGGGGGTGAAGTTCCCGGTGTTGTGGCTGTCCTTTGTGAGTATATGGGTGGTTGGGTATAGCAGGTCCACATCAGCTGAATAGCTGCCAAAACTTCAACCTGCTCAAACAAATAAATAACATAACATAATTAACATCAGCTTTTGATTCTTGAGAAAAGCGAGAAGCAAGTGGTATCATCTTTGATTCTTACAGATAAAATATTCTTTACAAGTTGATTCTTTGGATGGCTTTTTCGACAATAAATTTTATTTCCTCTTTCTCATTGAAGACAACTAGAACAAGTCTTCATCTACACTAAATATTCCAGGTTAGCCCATCAAATCACTCTTTTTCTCAACGAGGCGTAATAATATGGAATAGCATCCTTCCAGACCTGGGGAAATTATCTAAGCCATGCTTCAAGAATAAAATGCGACACTACTTAATTCAAATTCTCAATGAGGAGGAGGATTATGTTGGCATACCGACTATTATGTTTCACTTACAAAACGTTATATAGGCATCAATTTAAGTATTGAATATACGTCAATTTAAAATTGTATTTGTATAATATGTAAATATATCAATTTCACTCTACCCGCCTAGATTAGCTTTCGCTATTTGCGGGTAAGAGTGATTCTTTTGTAATATGTAATAAGAATAATAAATAAACTTGAACAGTGTTACCCGACCAACATTATACGTCAGTACAATAAATTAGTAGATGAGGTTTAAATGATAGCTGAGAATAAGCGAGAATTTCAATTACCAGATACGAAATGACGTGTTGTTTTGTAAAATTTACTGATAGCCTAGAAATGAAATATTGATTATGATACCTTTCCATTCCACCAAAATTTCCGACATTTTCGAAATGGAAACAAATGGTTGAAAACTTTAACAAAACTATACAAAAAAAATACATCAACGTAAAGCCAATCAAATAACGAATCAGAAAAAAATTTTTATTGATAAGCGGGCCTCCAAACGCAAAACTGACAGTGGTTGGTAAACTCAGTTGCCTGGATTCGTTTGGCGTTTACGATTAACCATCTGCTTCTAGCTAATCAGTAGATGAAGGACTGAAAAAAGTGCGTGAGCCTTTTTCAATATTGCTTTGAATGTCAAGAGATTATCTAGTAGGTATCTCTCGCCCATTGCAGTTTGGTGGAAAATACTATTTTGCATTCATATTGATTTGCGATGACGGAAAATTGAAATACAACTGAAAGGCTTCTGGCACACGAAAACTGAATAGGAACAAACGCAGGTGATATATCTATTAGATTGAAGTTCGTTGCAAAGGATGGGTTGATGCTTCCTTACGGAAATTAAATCTTCAACCTGACATTTGAATCCTCGGAAATGTCAAAGAAAATGTCTCAACCTAAAGTAATTAGTACCACCAAGGGCCACTGAGGAGTTTGATTTCCTGTTCGTGAAAGTTTATATGCTCTCTACTCGGATTTTTTTTTTAATCAGAAACTCAGAAACTTGACAGTGGAGACATCTGTATTGCTGTATTTGCTGTTTTCTTCATATTCTGAAAAGTATTCCACAGCAGCCTGCAAGTTCAGTTAAAGAGTTCTGTCAACTGAATCAAGAAAAAATGGTAACCGTACATCAATGATGTATGTCGACTGACTCAAGATTTCGTCTTCTTTTATGACAATACTGCATGACGTAGAGTCGCTAAAAACGTCTAGTTTGGGAACGTTTAGGAAAATAAAGTTTTGCATCTTAACCTTAAGGTTACCATAGACCTTCAAGAGGGGTGTTTTGAAAAATCGTTTGTACTCTTGTGAGTTTTATCAAAACTATATAAAAATTATATCACCGTAAAGCCAATCGAATGAAGAATTAGAAGAAATAACTATTTTAAAGATTTCAGTTGTTGATAAGCGGGCGCAAGCAGTGGAACTCATTTGCCTAGATTTGTACGGGCATTAACGATAAAACAAGCTGCATCTTGCCAATCACTATGAAGGACTAAAAAAGTGCGTGAGCGGTTTTCGATATTGCTTTTGGTTAATGAGAAAATATATATTGACTTAAAAGGATGTAATATTATTTGGCCGATATTCGTGATATGACAAGGCTTAAGAAAGAGAATATCTCAAATATCAAAAACAAAACACTTCGGTGCATTTATAATATAATTATTTTAAAAAATGAAGCCCGAGTTTTTGTCTCCTAATGTTTTCCAAGCTAATCACATCTTATCAACGCTGTCATGCTGTCGGCCAATGAAACACAAGCTTAGAACAAGATAGGCGTAATGATAATACAGTCAATTCCCGCCTTGCGGACACCTCGCTATTACGGACACCCCACTATTACGGACAGCAGCTAAATCCCCGGCGTAAGTTACAAACGTTTGACTGAAATAAACTCCCGCTATTACGGACTCTCGGTATTACGGACTTACGGACACTTGATGCGGTCCCAACGTCACAATTTTTTTGTTTTCTCTCTCGTTATAGCGGACACCGAGCAGAATCTTGGAACATTTGCACACATATCAAGTCTATTTTTTCTGCTTTTTTGATTCTTAGAGGGGAGTTAAGGTTGCTAATGAATTTAGTCTCTTTGGCGACAAAGTGGGGGAAGTTGCAATTCAAAGGAGAATTACACAGAGCCGATTGTAACGATATTTCAAGACAATGTGATCGCTGATGCAATCAATAGCTGATGTTCAGATTTTTCCTTGAAATTTTTTCCTTTTAGAAATGTAGATTACTGTACTTCAGTACGGTAGGAAACCAAAACGATGCATGTGTGGACATTGCTGCAACGTATGCTGATTGTTTTTACGAACTTAGTACTGTACACAAAGGGTACGTAACTCCTGTTCTGTTAAGTTCTGCTCTGCTTGTAAATAAAGTTCTGACGCTCTTTACGTGCAATAACGGGTCTGAAAAAGATACTGGAGTTAATGAAAATGAACACAGATATGACCCCCTTCTGTAAATATGGTTTAAAATAAAAATTCTCTCGCACCCCGTTATTACGGACTCTCGCTATTACGGACACCCAATCCTGGTCCCCAGGGTGTCCGCTGCAACGGAAGTTGACTGTAACCCATTGCAATTTGCTGGAAATACTATTTTAAATTCATATTGATTTGCGATGACGGAAAATTGAGATAAAACAGAAAGGCTTCTGGCACAAGAAAACTGAATAGCAACAAAGTATTCTCTTCAGCGAAAGAAAAAGTAAACGTGGAGGAAACGACTGCGAAACTAGGAACTAAAACTGATCAACCGGGGATCCGAAAGAAAACGAGGAAACTATCAGAAACTCAGTAGGGTAACCCTTTACTGGAGTGCTATACTTACAACCTTTCAGTTGGAGGCCATACGGTTGGTCGAACAATGGGCCTTTGTCGTAGCGGTGAGTTCCTTCTTCTTGCTTCATGGAACGATCTTTCTTCTTTACTCGTTTTCTTTGGCCCGGGTTTCTTACCACATTTTATCAAAGTGGCGTTTTTTTCTTGACAACGAACTCATAGGAGTCATTTTTCTCCAAAGTTCTTCTCCAAAATTCACTTATCTTTCTTTAAACCACGCGCAAAAGTAGTTGTAACTCTCAGATAAAAATGGCGATTTTAGTGCACGGCAGAAACCACAACAGAATTATAGAAACACCAAGACACTGTTCTGATCGAAGAATAGTTTGTTGCTCATAGTAAAACTGTTACCTTTTTTACCTCTTACTCGCATATTGACACGTGTGTGAATCCATGCTTTATCACGTAGTAAGTGAGATGCAAATGCCTGGGTCGTTCACTAAAGGCTGCTCAATGTTAGTTGTCTAGGAGAGCTACTTTCTGCACTAAACTATAAACTTTCTTTTTTTCAGGAAACACAGATGAAACTGTATCATCTGAAGCAGGAGTCCTCTAAAAGACCGTGAAGATAAGAAGATTTTGATGACAGAAAAAAAGGAAAAATTATCGAGACCAAACATGAAGCCGGATTTCACTGAAACTGGAAACTGCACGACAATTCAAGAATTCTGTTGCTTGGCGAGCGTAAAGGAACCATTTCCAACAGTTATTTCAGCATTGAATATTCTCCTTTCCATCACCGCTTTAATGGGGAATGTTCTGATCTTTGTCGCTCTTCGAAAAGTCTCTTCCCTTCATCCGCCATCAAAACTTTTGTTTGGTTGCCTCGCAAGTACAGATTTCTGCGTGGGTCTAATTTCACACCCTCTTTTTGTAACCTTTATTTTCGCTCGAGAACATTCCAAGCTGTGCTACTATTCTACCATACTCTCAAATACGATAGGCTCCATTTTTTGTGGGGTGTCTGTGTTAACAATAACGGCAATAAGTGTAGACAGACTTCTCGCCCTTATGTTGAGGCTAAGATACAGGCAAGTGGTAACTTTGATACGTGTATGGATCCTCGTGGTCTGTTTTTGGCTTTTTAGCTCTAGCTTTTCAATAACAATGTGCTACAAGCCTCGCATAGCTGAGACGATTACCTCCATAATAATGCTATTATGTCTAGTAACCTCCATATTTTGCTGCATAAAGATTTATCTTACCCTCCACCGGCACAAAGCTCAAGTAAAGTCTAATAAGTCCCAAGGACAACCACATGAAGCACGAATTCCACTGAATATAGCACGATACAGAAAGACCGTGTCTAGTGCTTTGTGGGTACAAATGACTTTACTTGCTTGTTATCTACCATTTGCTGTTGTTACAGGCTTACGTGGCGTGCTTGGGTTACACTCGACAATTTTTCACCGAGCCCATGTTGTAACGATTACTCTTAATTTCTTTTGTTGAACTCCACGTTGAATCCATTCCTGTACTGTTGGAAAATAAAAGAAGTGAGGGGAGCAGTGAAGGACTCCATCAACAAGTTGAACTGTTTTCCGGGTTAGCTGCCTCGAAACCCTAGACGGTATGGCTGGTTGCTATCAAGAGTCAGTTACCTATCAAGAAAAACTTACGAAACAAACATTTTTTTTTGGACTGACACCAAAAATGATCCAAATAGAGATATCAGTTAGCAACGTGTGTTAAACTTAACAACTTATAGTACGAGGAAGGATTACGTTTTTACAAACGTTGGCCGTGTAGCAGTTTATATTTCAACAGACTTAACTGATTAGAGTGTAATGAAAGTGCTAGTTTTGTACCCCATATAAACCATGTGAGCGTTAGCCCTACTAATGGAAATTCCCACCCTGGTCAGAGTTTTTCTCTGTCCTTGTGTGGGCCCATTTCCATCAGTAGGGCTAACGCTCACATGGTTTATATGGGGTACAAAACTAGCACTTCTCATTACACTCTAATCAATTAAGTGTGTTAAACTTAAGCCGACATGATATAGCAAAGTGGAGTTAGTTAGTTTCAAGCGGGATAAGATATCATTTGTAAGTAAGTAGAGCAAATTAATATATAGATTTAGCTAAGCCTAAAAGCGGACATGTTCAGAGCCCGATTAAACTAACCCAGGATAAGCGAGAATTTTGATTTGAGTTTTGTAACTTTACGGTGAGGCTTTCCGTTCTGTTGTTTGGCCTTCTGATTTGAGTTTGAATGATCTAAGGTCTTCAAAATACACAAAAACAAAAGGAGTGAAAAACATTTACATACAAGAAAAATAATACTTCGGTTAACTTTTATAGTTATAATCTTTGGTTAACCGGCTTCCGAACAAACCGGCCAACAAGTTAATTAATTAACCCGCGATTCAATCAAAAACCAGAACTTAGTCAGCGATCAACTTTAAAAAAGACGCGCCCTCGATGAGTTCTATACTTGAGCCCGCCTTGCATACGGAACCCGCGCCCGCAGTGTGCGCGGCAGTCAAAACTGTGCTATCCTGTCAATCATTTGGCCTTTCACCGGAAACAGTGCATTTCGGTTTTGCGTAAATGACATTGTTGTCAATCTACCCCGTCTAAAGGATGCGTTCAAAGTCTTTATTCGCGAAGTTAACTCAAGTAAATACATACGGTTTTGCCGTCTTCTTACACTTGATTCGAAAATACCAGCCTGAATTTGTCTTAGAATAGTTAGAAAAAGCACAAATAAAAGCCAAAGCACAACAGTTCACGTTCGAATTCTGCTCGCCGACAACCCAAGTTTGTTGACAAAAAAATTGCCGCAAAATGTTTTAAATGGTTTTCTGGCCCTTTATTAGTAATGGCGCTCACGTGCATTTTAAATGGAGTATCGGGAATGAAAAATTGTCAAGCTGATATTTGTTTCGTGCGAACATACATTTTCAAGTAGCGAAAATTTGTATAAGCACTACAAAACTTTTACTAACCATTGCCCGAAGGAACACCATTTGGAAGCAGCAAGGAAGCCGCTGATGAATTTTGCACAAAAACCTCGGCCCCTAACACCGGAAAGCCAGACTTGGAAAGTTTTTCAGCGGAAGGCTCGCTAAGGAAGAGTTTCTAGAGCTTGCCCTCCCGCAGGTCGCCAGAAAGTTGCAAACAAGGTGATTCATGTCTGAAAACAGCAAGATCTAGAAGGGGCAGTCAAAATGGTGTTTCTTGTATTGTGCGAAAATGTATTTTTCCCTCAATCCCAAATAAGAACTTGCTGTGTCTTGCAATTCGACAGTGAATTGCTATTGGGCCAATAAGAGAATCAACATCAACAAAGAGGCACTCCCAGGGGTTTGGGGAAGGAGAGAACATGGCTAATTTGAACTGGGGAACAGAGTAACATACATACATACATACATACATACATACATACATACATACATACATACATACATACATACATACATACATCCATACATACATAAACTTTATTTAACATGGGTAGAAACACTTAGCTGAAGCTATTTTACAGGTTTTCCACAAAATAATATTGAAGAAAAAATAAATATATACATAAAAATGTAAGAATATGAATAAAATATCTGGTATCTAAAATTTCAAAATTTAGGTAACTAAAATTTAATGTTCCTCACTGGTTTTTTTAACAATATCAAAATATTTTAGGGAACAAGGGAAGAAAACCAATTTAAATTTTAGGGATCAAAAAGCTGGGAACAAGTTTGAAAGTAATTTGGGGAACAAGGAAACACAAGCAAATATTTAAAGGGAACAAGGACTCCTCTCCCCAGGAGGGCCTCATCAAATGTTCTGCCTCTATCCAACAGCTCAAACAAGCTATTCCAACAATTTTTGAATGACCAACAGGAAAAGAAGACTCTCTCAGAGAAATTAATTATTTATAATAACACTTTAGCATGCAAAACAATGCTCAGATGCTTACGAGCACCCTCATGTCCATGTTTGTAAAAAAGCACCGTGAAGTATTCCTTGTGGCTGGTTGGTTTAGGCATTGTTTCATCTTTCAACATTGGGCAAAACCAAATCAACTCCATTCTCAGAGGACACTGGCGAAAGAAGCTAGAACAAAAAACTGGCCTTAATCCAATTCTTCCAAGGTAATCTTTACAGAATAAGATTATTGAAGGAACACTTTTGAGTGCCAACCTTAAGCCTTTTAAAACAAGTGCAAACAATATTAATAGTCTTTAAATTCACAAAATGTCAAACAGCATATTTTAGTCTCATATTCAATTAGATTTGGCTGCAATATTCCTTAAAACTACGCAGAACTATTTACCATAAAACGTGGAACATTTCCTGCCTATCTAAATATGCCAAAAAAGGGCTCCAAAAAGCAACCAGTTAAGTTTTTAGATAAAGATACACAATACCTAAAAAATAAATTACTTGATGTGATCAAGACATTGAATGACCAAGCAATAAACAAATGGCAGCAATGTATGTTAGGTTCACAAAGTGGGGAAAAAATATTCCTCAACTGATGTTTCAATATGCATTTAAATAAATTTTCTATCAACAATTCAAGGGACTGACTTTTCACTGGTAGTGATTAACATTTCCATGATAAGTTTGAAAGTGAATCTGGCAACCACAGTGCCCTATGAAAAGGGAAATAACTTAAACAAACTCTTTAAACTAACATTTTACAAGGGACACCATTGTTGATGCCCTGCGAAGAACAAATATTAAATTGAAAGAAGAGTTGGTCTGGAGTTTATCCACAATGGACAGTTAGTGGCTGCATTCACTAATGTAGAGAACAAACACATAAAGTTTCTTCTCAAGCAACCAGGTGTTCAAGGAGCTATTCAATTTCCAAAGAACTATGGTAGTGTACAACAGTACCTGTACCTGGCTTGAAACTGAAACTTGTGGAGCCAAACAACTTGTTGAGCTTAGCACTTAAACTGGGTAGATAATTATGTCAACAAATATTGTCTATTCAACCAACAGTTTCTCCTAATTTTGTGTACCATTCGCTTGTTGGTTTCTAATAAAAAAATTGCTAATTCAATTAAGGATTCAAGTTCTTTAAAATCATCAAAGTTACTTTGTGCCACCAGGAACAAACGAAAAAATACAAGCACTGAAGACAAACTGCTCAAAAATGCACGACTCCCTTTGAAACAGCAAAACGGGCCGGGGATCCTCGAGTCACTAGAAGGCTAAGTGCTGCATGCTACGTGGATGTTTGCAGAACAATCGCAAGTTGTAATCACTGAACGAAAACTCCACTCCAGATCAGATAGACGATGGTCACACCCAACAGGATTGTTTGTTGTCTGGAACAGCAGATGAACGAAAAATTGTTCCCCTCACTATTTAAGTTCCAACCCGATAAGACCAATCTTGCCCAAATACAACAACAATTTGGGCAGGCAAGCTCATCAAAAGCCATCGAAGTCGGCATAAAGCGGCATAGCGCTTCACCTGAAGTTCGATCATGACGGACACAAACAAGAGCTGAAAAAACTTCATATGGTCAGAGGACCAAATTTGATTGATCAGTAATCGGACATCAAAGTGCTGAACAAACCAAGGCATTTCGTCGTAAAAATGTTCACTCAGCAACGTCTTCTTCTTCTACAGAATAAAGTTCAAAAAGCGATCGTGGTTGTTAATCACATGCTAGCCCATGTCATAAACTGGATAAAGTGGATTGGCAAATTAATTGTCCGGAACAATGCGTCATGTTCAAAGAAGCAACGGTCAAGAGAGTCACAAAAGAAGGCTGAGCGAATGTCCACCGATCTAACCGATCAGAACGTAAACAATTGGCGTGACGTCGGATAGCACAAGGATAGCACAGTTTTTCCCGCTCGCTGAATTCTGATTGGTCAGTTTAAATTTCAGTAGCTCCCGCCGTATGCAAGGCGGATATGGCCACGTGATACCGGTCAGCGGATACCTTATTTTGATAATTGTCAATTGACCATAACATGATGAAATGGTATATGAAATGAATCATGTATGAACTGCGGAGATGAAATCAGGTGAAGCTATGATCTTCGCAGTTATGAGAGCAATTTTTGCAATTGCGTAGAGAAGCCTGAAAAATTCAGGACTTCAACGGGGTTTGAACCCGTGACCTCGCGATTCCGGTGCGACGCTCTAACCAACTGAGCTATGAAGCCACTGACGTTGGGAGCTGGTCATTTGTGGGTTCTAATGGTCCCATGAGGAATGAATCAATGATGAAATGGTATATGAAATGAATCATATATGAACTGCAGATATGAAATCAGGTGAAGCTATGATCTTCGCAGTTATGAGAGCAATTTTTGCAATTGCGTAGAGAAGCCTGAAAAATTCAGGACTTCAACGGGGTTTGAACCCGTGACCTCGCGATTCCGGTGCGACGCTCTAACCAACTGAGCTATGAAGCCACTGACGTTGGGAGCTGGTCATTTGTGGGTTCTAATGGTCCCGTGAGGAATGAATCAATGATGAAATGGTATATGAAATGAATCATATATGAACTGCAGATATGAAATCAGGGGAAGCTATGATCTTCGCAGTTATGAGAGCAATTTTTGCAATTACGTAGAGAAGCCTGAAAAATTCAGGACCTCAACGGGGTTTGAACCCGTGACCTCGCGATTCCGGTGCGACGCTCTAACCAACTGAGCTGTGAAGCCACTGACGTTGGGAGCTGGTCATTTGTGGGTTCTAATGGTCCCGTGAGGAATGAATCAATGATGAAATGGTATATGAAATGAATCAAAAAATGAATTGCAAAAATTGCTCTCATAACTGCAAAGATCATAGCTTCACCTGACCATA
Organism: Montipora foliosa; assembly: GCF_036669935.1. Lineage (NCBI taxonomy): Eukaryota > Metazoa > Cnidaria > Anthozoa > Scleractinia > Acroporidae > Montipora > Montipora foliosa. The sequence continues at coordinate 32,760,466 of NC_090879.1, forward strand.
ACATGGATGTCCACTATCAAAGAGGGACGCTACAAACCAAAGGTGCATGTCTCTGTCAGCCTATTAGCTGGGGTAAGGCCGCCATCTTGGGCGACACCGTCGTCGTAGTCGTCGTCGCGTCGTGCGTACGCGCCCACGAGCAATACCAGTAGCTATTATAAGCATGAGAAAATTAATTCATGGGTTTCCTTTTCTTTCCCATATGGATATGGGGCTCCGCCTAGGGGTCCTTCGGGTCGCCGGAGCTGCGCTACTAGTGAATTGTAAACAATGTTAGTATTGTAAGTTGTGTCAGTGAATGCCGCCCCCATTCCACCAGCTGAATGTTTAAAACTTTTTTCAGAGGATTTTCTCTAGGCACTTGTCAATGTGGGTAGCTGTTCCTTTATCTTTGAGAAATATATGCCGAAAATTTGGTGAAAATCGGCTGACAAATTAAGGGGGTTTTTAAGGACGTTCGCGCTAATTGTTTGTGCGCATTCTTACTGCGCACGCAAATTCATACGCCACGTAATGCATGAGCAGGCGCGCTAGGTAATAAAATGAACAATGATAGGGCAGATGGCTATTGCTATAGCTTTGCCTGGATGTAACGATATTGAACGTTCGGTGACCCCAACTTTTATTTCCAGAAACAGATTTTATTTACAATTATCTCCACATTACCCAAAAATGAACAAAAAAAATTTTAAGATTTCTGTCCATACACCTTATTCCAAAATGGCCGTCATTTAAATATTCTTTTGTCTTTATTCAAATTAGCCCTTGATGCCTCGTTCTTGCGCAATTGAGCTGAAAATTCAAGAGAATATTTTTCCCTGAACGAGGCATCAGGGTCTAATTTCAATAAAAACAAAAGAATATCTAAATGGCGGCCATTTTGGAATAAGGTGTATAGGACATCGAATTCGGCATCTTGCGGCTGCAAGGCGCGTGAAACTATGACTTGTTCTTTGAGCAACCTAACCAGTTGACTAAATACACTTAATAGGTCCACTTAAACAATATTTAGGAGAGAAAATTTCACTTCAAAGATCTAATTGCAATATTTTTGGGCTGACAGACACTGTGGCCTTATTCGCTAACGAAGCCCGATTTTTTCAGAATTGGGGTGTTCTTCTGAGCATTTTCTCCCCAAAACGAAGTCGGTGACCCCCATCTTTTTACGTTTCTGACATAACTAACTCATCATCTTTCAATGGTAAAAGTCTCAGAAAAAAAATCAATTTTGCAAAATTTTCGCGCGGACGTCCTTAAGGACAAGTGAGGTGTGGTTTATAGGTTTATTTTGGCTACGAGAAAATTTATGTTTATGATAATGTAATATTGAAAGCTGTCAGAATCATATTCTGGATCAGAGGTATTTTTAAATTATAAGCAATTTACTGGTAGAGTAAAGCATCGAAAAGTGCATTTCCTGAGTGAAGGTTATTATATGATGCAAAAAAAAACAAAACAAAAATCAAAAAATTTATCATGATGGGACACATCACTAGCCTTCAGCAGCGTATTATTTTGCATCGGTATGCCACAATATTATACCATCAGCCTGTAGCCGACAGAAACAGGTAATCTATTAAATTTCAGAGTTTTGAAGCAAGCAGCCATCTACAGTACATAGGAGAAACTAAACGACGTTTAAAAGACCGTTTTAAAGAACACCGCTGCACTTTAGATAACGCTAACACCAAATTCAAACCTACTACAGTCGCCGAACATTTCCTCTCCTCTCCCCACAACATCTCTAAGGACATGCAATTAATTCCTATCGAAAAAATATTTTCTAACAGAGACTCAATCCATAAGGCCAGGGAAGCTTTTGTAATTTCAAAAGGCAGGACAATTGATCCCAACGGTCTTAATACCCGCGAAGAAACGTATTAGATTTCAGTTTATTATTTAGAGTCATTTACGTTATTTCATCCGTTACTCTTAGTCTTTGAATTCAAATTCGTTGTAACTGCCATGTTTTATCACATTTTTTTCCAATGTAAACTCTCATTGTACCTGAAGAAGGCTGGTTTGGCCAGCCGATATATAGTA
>NC_090879.1:32772508-32775008 GCF_036669935.1 Montipora foliosa
CATCTGAATAACTTTCTGCAAATAATACCATTGACCGAAATAGGAAAACAATTTTAAGAAATTTAACGGCTTGTTTGTAACAGTGCTGATTGACCTTATGTTATCCTATAGAGCCCTTTTTCTTCTACCCGATTGTGCAAAGAAAATATGTCGCACACGTATCTTCAAACGAAATGAAATATAGGTTGATTCGACTGAAAAGTTACATGAAAATCAGAAGGCAGGAGATATAGGTTTATGTTTATTGCAACAGCAATGGGATGTGGCTTATAGCAATTTAAATTCAAGGAACGTAAATTAAATAAAAATGCATAGTAATTTACGCAGCCAGATGCAAGATTTGCTCACGTTTGAAGGCTTTAAATCAGATTGATATTGCCAAAATAAAATCGATTTCTTACATTAATGACACAGAAGGTCCCACAAGGGTTTTAATAGCTGCTGGACCGGAAGAATGGGGACAATCTTAATCCACGAATAACATGTACGGGACCATTTAAAGAAACACACACTAATGCCATTTCCCGTTCTTTCAACAAATCGAAATAACCATCACTATCAGGCTTCGTGCACTGACATTGCCTTGGTTATCTGTACCGTCGATTCGTAATCATCATGACATGCATGTGACCTTCCCAAAGAAACAATAGAAGGATGGAAACATCTGATCAAACTAATCAAGGTATCTGATCAAGGTAGGTTTTTGCCAAAGCTAACTAGGGACAACTTTTAAAGACGAAGTTGCCGAAACTCATGGCAGTTGGAAACGCGCGCGAAGGATACGCATTTTAGAAATTCGTGCAAGGTTGAAGGATAAAAGGTCATAAAATCTGGCAATGAACATTTAACCATCGGACCTACACACTAAACTAGTTTTAGCAAAACTTCAATGCCGCCAGCAAATAACAGGCCTTAAATACGTAATCATTTTAAACCAATCTACGAAGCTGATATCCTCTTAAAACAGCCAGATTGCCCTTCCTCCCACGTTTGTTGTAAAGTTTGTATTAATTGCTGTGGCACTTTCGAAAGTGCCAAATCTTGGCAGCACGTGCAATCTCCTTTTAAAGCATATGTTGAGTCCACTTAAAGGATCTCTCGCTAAATGGTAGCGCTGCGCTCCAACGAAACACTCTTTTCTTCACATCCTACGTTTGTAAAAACCGTCGGTCTTTCCAGGATTTAACTTTCCCATCAACAAAACGGTACTATCTGCAGGAACTCACCTGCAATGAAATCACCTGCAAATCTGTGTTAGTCGGAGTTTGCATTTGTTAACTCTTGAGAAAAATAGCCATTTGTGCCAGTCAATCAATTAATCAATCAATCAATTTAAGTGTACTTTCTCTTTTTTTTCCAGGGAAAATCCATCGATCTAAACGTTGTCATGAGACTTAGAGGTCGAGGCAATAGCAAACTCTTGGACGTATCTCGCGAGGACTTTTAAATAATTTTAGAGCAGCGGGCTTTCCCGGAAAGCACCACAGATACAATAGAGCCTATTTTTTAACTAGAAAGAACACAGCAGTAACAATCAGTATCAAGGAACAAAAATGCAGAACCTAATTGGAATTATTACAAGTGAAGAGCATTATTGCTCGTCGACTCCTACCGAACCAAAGACAAAGATCATTTTTTCAGCAATTAATATTCCTCTTTCCATCACTGCGTTTGTGGGGAATGTTCTCGTCATTGCTGTTCTTCCAAAGGTTTCGTCCCTTCATCCGCCATCAAAACTTTTGTTGGGTTGCCTTGCTAGCACCGATCTTTGTGTGGGCCTCGTTGCGCAGCCTCTTTATATCATCCTCCTCTTGTCTTCTGAATACTCCAAACCTTGTTATTATTCAAGGGCCCTTTTTAATTCGACTTGTGCAACCTTTTGTGCCGTATCTTTGATGACACTGACTGCAATAAGTGTGGACCGACTTCTCGCTCTGACGTTGGGGCTTCAGTACAGACAGGTGGTAACTTTGAGGAGGGTATGGGTCATTGTTGTCTGCGTTTGGCTTTACAGCACAAAGAATGCCGTGATATCAATTTACCATCTACCCATTGGTTATAGCATCTTTGCTATAGAGGTGATCCTGTGTATAATAGTCTCGACCTGCTGCTACACGAAGATTTATCAAGTACTTCGCCAAAACCAAGTTCACTTACAGGACAATGTACGTCAAGGACAACAGAACGGGGAACAAATTGCACTCAATGTAGCACGATACAGAAAGACAGTATCCACGGCATTGTGGGTGCAGATTACATTAGTGGCTTGCTATCTCCCATTTGCCTCAGTGGCAGTCGTAGTATTTTTTTATGGCCCTCTCCCCAACCTCGCATGGCATCCCCCATTAGCTCTTGTTATGTTGAACTCGACCCTAAGTCCATTTCTTTATTGTTGGAAGATAAGGGAAATGAAACAAGCAGTGAAGGACACCATCACACAAATGTGTTGTTTCTGTAATTAATCGTCGTAGCCAATGCTACAATCTCAATTCACTTCAGC
>NC_090879.1:32785008-32792508 GCF_036669935.1 Montipora foliosa
GACAAAAATAAATACATTTACTGATGATGGAAAAACAATCACAACAACTTATTTTACCTTCTTTTCTTTCAGCGTAAAAAAACGGTGTCACGAGAGGCAGAGAGGCAAAGTAATATATGAACAGAGAATTTTCAGAACACTTTTGGTTAAACTAACAAGAAGACAGCACATGTAAGATTCATTGCCAAGAACAAAATGTTGAATTTAACTGACATCAGAAACCTAACACTGAACAATTGAAGAGTTTTATTTCTCGCCGACTCTTACCGAACAAAAGGCAAATATCACTGTTTCAGTCATTAACATTCTTCTTTCCATCACCGCGGTTCTTGGAAATGCGCTGATCATCGCTGCTCTTCCAAAGGCGTCATTCCGTAATTCTCCATCAAAACTCCTTCTAGATTGCCTTACGAGCACTGATCTCTGTGTGGGTCTCTTTACGTCAACTTTCTCTTGTCCTCAAAATGCTCCAAGCATTGCTACTATTCTTTACTACTTCTTAATTCCACATTTCCCTTTTTTTTTTGTGGAGTCTTTTTGATGATACTGACTGAAATAAGTATGGACAGACTTCTCGCCGTTTTGTTGGGGTTAAGATACAGACAAGTAATAAACTTACGGAGAGTATGGGTTTTTGCGGTTACAATTTGGCTTTTAAACATTGCTAATGCCCCAATATTACATTACATGCCTTTTTATAGCGCTAGCATCTCCTCTGCAGTGACGATCCTGTGTATAATTATAGTCTCAGCTTGCTGTTACATGAAAATCTATCGCACACTTCACCAACACCAAGCTCAAGTACAACACCATGTTCACCAAGGACAACCGAACGGGGGAGAAATTCCCCTTGTGTAGCACGGTACAGAAGAACAGCGTCCAGTACGATATGGTTGCAGATATCATTAGTGGCTTGTTATCTTCCCTTTGGTGTAGTGGCAGTTAAATTAGTTACAGGTATTCACACACCTCTCCCTTTAACAATAGATGCCACATTAACTCTTAGTATGTTTAACTCAACGCTGAATCCATTCCTGTACTGTTGGAAGATGCAAGAGATGAAGCAAGTGGTAAAGAACACGATCAGATATTTAAGTTGCTTTTCCTCTTAACTCTTTTGTGCGCGTGCAGTTCAGTAGTAGTCGGTAGTTGGTGAGACTGGACATGGTGTTTGTTGATCACATGAATATTTACTATCTTCCGTATTTACAATCCTTCACTTTTTCTCGCAATTCTGTAAATATAGAAGCAGAAAAAGATCGCGTCCATTGTTTGTTTCACTGAGTGGTCAATATTTGTAAAAACCTTAAGGTCTGCTTTTCTGCCTTAAAAACAAAAAGAATGACACAATGAAACGTTTATACTATTTGCAATTTATTTAAGAAATACCAAATAACTATCTGCCATTATAGTTCTGTTTGAGAGAGTAACGTCTTCTAAATGTAGTAACAACATGAGTGTTCCGTTAGCGAATGTTCTCTTTCAACAATAACGATTTTTTTGGCGCTCACGCAGTTCGATACTCCAATGCCCGAAAACAGATAACAACGTAGTACCAGTGTTACATGACTACCCCAAACGCTCAGAGAAGTCAACTAACATAGAACAGTGACTGATGGATTTTTATCTGTCATCAGCGAAAGGGTACGAAGTGAAATAATTAATTTATGTTGCAGTATGAGCAAAAAGTGAAAAATACGAGACCCAATACCGCGCACCGGTGGCTCAGTTGGTTGAGCATGCGGGAGGTCGTGAGTTCGACTCCGGCCGGACCAACACTCAGGGTCTTTAAATAACTGACGAGAAAGTGCTGCCTTTGTCATTACATCCGCAAATGGTTAGACTTTCAAGTCTTCTCGGATAAGGACTATAAACCGTAGGCCCCGTCTCACAAATATCTTCCATGTTCATTAGTTCCCTTTGGGACGTTAAAGAACACACACACTATTCGAGAAGAGTAGGGGATGAAGTTCCCGGTGTTGTGGCTGTCCTTTGTGAGTATATGGGTGGTTGGGTATAGCAGGTCCACATCAGCTGAATAGCTGCCAAAACTTCAACCTGCTCAAACAATCAAATAACATAACATAATTAACATCAGCTTTTGATTCTTGAGAAAAGCGAGAAGCAAGTGGTATCAGCTTTGATTCTTACAGATAAAATATTCTTTACAAGTTGATTCTTTGGATGGCTTTTTCGACAATAAATTTTTATTTCCTCTTTCTCATTGAAGACAACTAGAACAAGTCTTCATCTACACTAAATATTCCAGGTTAGCCCATCAAATCAAATCTTTTTCTCGACGAGGCGTAATAATATGGAATAGCATCCTTCCAGACCTGAGGAAATTATCTAAGCCATGCTTCAAGAATAAAATGCGACACTACTTAATTCAAATTCTCAATGAGGAGGAGGATTATGTTGGCATACCGACTATTATGTTTCACTTACAAAACGTTATATAGGCATGTTTATAGAGTATACATTATAGGCTTAAGATATAGGCATGATTGACATCAATTTAAGTATTGAATATACGTCAATTTAAAATTGTATTTGTATAATATGTAAATAAATCAATTTCACTCTACCCGCCTAGATTAGCTTTCGCTATTTGCGGGTAAGAGTGATTCTTTTGTAATATGTAATAAGAATAATAAATAAACTTGAACAGTGCTACCCGACCAACATTATACGTCAGTACAATAAATTAGTAGATGAGGTTTAAATGATAGCTGAGAATAAGCGAGAATTTCAATTATCAGATACGAAATGACGTGTTGTTTTGTAAAATTTACTGATAGCCTAGAAATGAAATATTGATTATGATACCTTTCCATTCCACCAAAATTTCCGACATTTTCGAAATGGAAACAAATGGTACGGAAATTTCCAGGGAAAAGTTGAATTTCCGAAAAGCATTCAACCCGAGAATTCCGGAAATTCAGGAAAGAAAATCAAATTGAACAGAGATTTCCGAAAAAAAGAAGTTCGAAAATTTGGGTATACCTCGCGAGGTTGTCCTCTCTTTCGGAAATTATGCAAATTCGCAACATTTGTATTCAGCGTTAGTGCGTTCTTTTTGGCCACGATCAGCCCGAGTTGGACATCCCACGGGAGGATATGAAGGCGACGCGTATTCGAAAATGGATTAAAATTTTAAATTAAAATCTTTCCACTTATCTGTCGATAAATAATAGCTACAGGTATATTCGTCAAGAAAGCGTTTCATAAAAAAAAATAAAAAACTTGTGGATTACTTGATTGTTTGGCATAGGTTGGCTAAGAACAGTAGAAAGAGTTGTAACACGTTGCAGAACCGCATTCTACGACTCATTCAACCCTTTGTTTTGCGACGTTTTCCTGTCCACACGAATCCGGATATTGTTTAATCCAAAACTTTTTCTTTCCGGATTCACAAATTTTCCCCTCAATATAGCGTATTCAAATCGAATTCGCCTGTGCACACGCATTCGATGGTATCCGGATTCATTCTGGAGAAACTAGGCCTACACGTCGTGCTCCATATTGTTCGGTAAGAGACTGGACACGATTAGGATTCACCGTCCACACGTTATCGGACTCGTTGTGGATTTATTTTTTTCCACTCTGGAGAACGGATTCAAAACTATCCGGATTCGCTGAGAATCCGCCGCATGCATGTGGATAGAAGCCGTATCTGGAAAGAAAAATTTGCGGATTCATAAATATCCGGATACATATGGACGGGGCCTAAGTGAAGTCCTTACTGTTTTGGTCTATAAAAAGCCCCGGGGAGGGGGGGAACTCCCTTATAAGAGCTTAATGGGGACGTGCGGCCAGCCAGGGTATGTTTTTTGGGATTTTTGTCTTGAACAGGGTATCGAATTTATCATTTCTTGTCTTAATCAGGGTATCGATTTATCAATTTTTGTCTTAAACTGGGTTAAATGTCATCAATCAATCAATCTATCATAGTCTCTTGATGTCTTAAACAGGGTATCAAAAATCGGAAGTCTGTCTTAATTCTTAAACAGAGTAGGAAAATCAGCGATATTTGTCTTAAATAGGGTCAGGGTATGAGGGTTCGCGCCGGACCTCCCCACCCAGAGATATATCGAGTTCCCCCACCCCCCCCCCCCCCCCCCCGGATAAAAAGTCACATGTTGACTGATCACTGTTCCGTTTACTTCTATATTTGCGATTAAATCTCGAAGTCATTGAAAAATTCCACTGAATAGCAAACAAACCTGCGCGGCTCTTTTTTTCGCCCCTGAAAATTTCCAGAAATTTTCTTTTGTGCTCACGGAAATGGAACATCAAATTATGACAATTAATCTCACTTCAAAAGAGAGGGATTAAAGTAAATTCAAACCCTTTCAGGTACTGAAGTTTCATAAGCAGCAGTTGGGAAATGTTCATATTCATCAAAGTTGAGAAGACTGCATTTTGCCGACTGAAAGAGGCCTCCAGAAGCCAGAAGATATTTTGTACCCATCGCGCATTTAAGCAGTTGAAAAAAAAACAAAATGGAAATGTGATACATTAAGGACTCTCATTGGGAGCTACAGCCTAAATTTGTCGGAAAAAAACTTACCTGTACACGTTTCAGTTCTGTTTAGTTTGCTGTACTATCCATATTCTGAAAATTATTCCACAGCAGGAATCAAGAAAGAAAAGGTAACTACATCAATAATGTATGTCGACTCACTCAAGATTTCATCTTCTTGTATGACAATACTGCACGACGTCGAGTCGCTTAAAACGTCTAGGAGAAGCAAAATGATGTCAGCAAACACGACATTTGGGAAAATAAAGTTTTGCAGCTCAATCTTGAGGTTACCGTAAACCTTAAGGAGGGGTGCTTTGAAAAGTATTTTATACTCGTGTAACTTTTAACAAAACTATACAAAAAAAATACATCAACGTAAAGCCAATCAAATAACGAATCAGAAAAAAATAACTATTTTGAAGATTTTTTTATTGATAAGCGGGCCTTCAAACGCAAAACTGACAGTGGTTGCTAAACTCAGTTGCCTGGATTCGTTTGGCGTTTACCATTAACCATCTGCAACTGGCTAATCAGTAGAAGAAGGACTGAAAAAAGTGCGTGAGGCTTTTTCAATATTGCTTTGCATGTCAAGAGATTATCTAGGTATCTCCTTCCCATTGCAGTTTGGTGGAAAATACTATTTTAAATTCACATTGATTTGCGATGACGGAAAATTGAAATACAACTGAAAGGCTTCTGGCTCACGAAAACTGAATAGGAACAAACGCAGGTGATATATCTATTAGATTAAAGTTCATTGCAAAGGATGCGTTGATGCTTCCTTACGGAAATTAAATCTTCAACCTGACATTTGAATCCACGAAAATGTCAAAGAAAATGTCTCAACCTAAACTAATTAGTACCACCAAGGGCCACTGAGGAGTTTGATTTCCTGTTAGTGAAAGTTTATATGCTCTCTACTCGGATTTCATTTTTTTTTTTAATCAGAAACTCAGGAACTTGACAGTGGAGACATCTGTATTGCTGTATTTGCTGTTTTCTTCATATTCTGAAAAGTATTCCACAGCAGCCTGCAAGTTCAGTTAAAGAGTTCTGTCAACTGAATCAAGAAAAAAAGGTAACCGTACATCAATGATGTATGTCGACTGACTCAAGATTTCGTCTTCTTTTATGACAATACTGCATGACGTAGAGTCACTAGAAACGTCTAGTTTGGGAACGTTTGGGAAAATAAAGTTTTGCATCTTAACCTTAAGGTTACCATAGACCTTCAAGAGGGGTGTTTTGAAAAATCGTTTGTACTCTTGTCAGTTTTATCAAAACTATACAAAAATTATATCACCGTAAAGCCAATCGAATGAAGAATCAGAAGAAATAACTATTTTAAAGATTTCAGTTGTTGATAAGCGGGCGCAAGCAGTGGAACTCATTTGCTTAGATTTGTACGGGCATTAACGATAAAACAAGCTGCATCTTGCCAATCACTATGAAGGACTAAAAAAGTGCGTGAGCGGTTTTCGATATTGCTTTTGGTTAATGAGAAAATATATATTGAGTTAAAAGGATGTAATATTATTTGGCCGATATTCGTGACATGACAAGGCTTAAGAAAGAGAATATTTGAAATATCAAAAACAAAACACTTCGGTGCATTTATAATATAATTATTTATAATAATAGACCCTATTATATTAATTAAAAAATGAAGCCCGAGTTTTTGTCTCCTAATGTTTTCCAAGCTAATCACATCTTATCAACGCTGTCATGCTGTCGGCCAATGAAACACAAGCTTAGAACAAGATAGGCGTAATGATAATACAGTCAACTCCCGCCTTGCGGACACCTTGCTATTACGGACAGCAGCTAAATCCCCGGCGTAAGTTACAGACGTTTGACTGAAATAAACTCCCGCTATTACGGACTCTCTGTTTGTAAATAAAGTTCTGACACTCTTTACGTGCGATAACGGGTCTGAAAAAGATACTGGAGTTAATGAAAATGAACACAGATATGACCCCCATCTGTAAATATGGTTTAAAATAAAAATTCTCTCGCACCCCGTTATTACGGACTCTCGCTATTACGGACACCAAATCCTGGCCCCCAGGATGTCCGCTGCAACGGGAGTTGACTGTAACCCATTGCAATTTGCTGGAAATACTATTTTGAATTCATATTGATTTGCGATGACGGAAAATTGAGATAAAACAGAAAGGCTTCTGGCACAAGAAAACTGAATAGCAACAAAGTACTCTCTTCAGCGAAAGAAAAAGTAAACGTGGAGGAAACTCAGTAGGGTAACCCTTTACTGGAGTGCTATACTTAAAACCTTTCAGTTGGAGGCCATACGTTGGTCGAACAATGGGCCTTTGTCGCTAGCGGTGAGTTCCTTCTTCTTGCTTCATGGAACGATCTTTCTTCTTTCCTCGTTTTCTTTGGCCCGGGTTTCTTACCACATTTTATCAAAGTGGCGTTTTTTCTTGACAACGAACTCATAGGAGTCATTTTTCTCCAAAGTTCTTCTCCAAAATTCACTGATCTTTCTTTAAACCACGCGCAAAAGTAGTTGCAACTCTCAGATAAAAATAGCGATTTTAGCGCACGACAGAAACCACAACAGAATTATAGAAACACCAAGACACTGTTCTGATTGAAGAATAGTTTGTTGCTCATAGTAAAACTTGTAATATTCTGTGATTTAACTCGGACCACGAGGCACACACAACATGGCCGCTTCAACACAACTTTATTACAGCAATGCACTCTGGGTACTAACAAAATATGTACTATAGGGTACTTAATATATTACACTGCTTCCCCTGAGAAATAAGACATTCTTACAAAGAGTGACACCATATTAACTACCGGGTATCACGTTGGCTACAAGTTCAATCGGACGACAGGTTTTCTGACTCTCTCTGATCGCCTCAAAACAACTGGCGATGGAGTGTTTACATGCCCTTCATTAACACTAGAATTTGGTTCATTATTTTCATCTGAGAAATTGTCTG
>NC_090879.1:32797508-32812508 GCF_036669935.1 Montipora foliosa
CGGCACAAAGCTCAAGTAAAGTCTAATAAGTCCCAAGGACAACCACATGAAGCACGAATTCCACTGAATATAGCACGATACAGAAAGACCGTGTCTAGTGCTTTGTGGGTACAAATGACTTTACTTGCTTGTTATCTACCATTTGCTGTTGTTACAGGCTTGCGTGGCGTGCTTGGGTTACACTCGACAATTTTTCACCGAGCACATGTTGTAACGATTACTCTTCTTTTGTTGAACTCCACGTTGAATCCATTCCTGTACTGTTGGAAAATAAAAGAAGTGAGGGGAGCAGTGAAGGACTCCATCAACAAGTTAAACTGTTTTCCGGGTTAGCTGCCTCGAAACCCTAGACGGTATGGCTGGTTGCTATCAAGAGTCAGTTACCTATCAAGAAAAACTTACGAAACAAACATTTTTTTTTGGACTGACACCAAAAATGATCCAAATAGAGATATCAGTTAGCAACGTGTGTTAAACTTAACAACTTATAGTACGAGGAAGGATTACGTTTTTACAAACGTTGGCCGTGTAGCAGTTTATATTTCAACAGACTTAACTGATTAGAGTGTAATGAAAGTGCTAGTTTTGTACCCCATATAAACCATGTGAGCGTTAGCCCTACTGATGGAAATTCCCACCCTGGTCAGAGTTTTTCTCTGTCCTTGTGTTGGCCCATTTCCATCAGTAGGGCTAACGCTCACATGGTTTATATGGGGTACAAAACTAGCACTTCTCATTACACTCTAATCAATTAAGTGTGTTAAACTTAAGCCGACATGATATAGCAAAGTGGAGTTAGTTAGTTTCAAGCGGGATAAGATATCATTTGTAAGTAAGTAGAGCAAATTAATATATAGATTTAGCTAAGCCTAAAAGCGGACATGTTCAGAGCCCGATTAAACTAACCCAGGATAAGCGAGAATTTTGATTTGAGTTTTGTAACTTTACGGTGAGGCTTTCCGTTCTGTTGTTTGGTCTTCTGATTTGAGTTTGAATGATCTAAGGTCTTCAAAATACACAAAAACAAAAGGAGTGAAAAACATTTACATTCAAGAAAAATAATACTTCGGTTAACTTTTATAGTTATAATCCTTGGTTAACCGGCTTCCGAACAAACCGGCCAACAAGTTAATTAATTAACCCGTGATTCAATCAAAAACCAGAACTTAGTCAGCGATCAACTTTAAAAAAGACGCGCCCTCGATGAGTTCTATACTTGAGCCCGGATATGGCCACGTGATACCGGTCAGCGGATACCTTATTTTGATAATTGTCAATTGACCATAACATGATGAAATGGTATATGAAATGAATCATGTATGAACTGCGGATATGAAATCAGGTGAAGCTATGATCTTCGCAGTTATGAGAGCAATTTTTGCAATTGCGTAGAGAAGCCTGAAAAATTCAGGACTTCAACGGGGTTTGAACCCGTGACCTCGCGATTCCGGTGCGACGCTCTAACCAACTGAGCTATGAAGCCACTGACGTTGGGAGCTGGTCATTTGTGGGTTCTAATGGTCCCATGAGGAATGAATCAATGATGAAATGGTATATGAAATGAATCATATATGAACTGCAGATATGAAATCAGGTGAAGCTATGAGAGCAATTTTTGCAATTGCGTAGAGAAGCCTGAAAAATTCAGGACTTCAACGGGGTTTGAACCCGTGACCTCGCGATTCCGGTGCGACGCTCTAACCAACTGAGCTATGAAGCCACTGACGTTGGGAGCTGGTCATTTGTGGGTTCTAATGGTCCCGTGAGGAATGAATCAATGATGAAATGGTATATGAAATGAATCATATATGAACTGCAGATATGAAATCAGGGGAAGCTATGATCTTCGCAGTTATGAGAGCAATTTTTGCAATTACGTAGAGAAGCCTGAAAAATTCAGGACCTCAACGGGGTTTGAACCCGTGACCTCGCGATTCCGGTGCGACGCTCTAACCAACTGAGCTGTGAAGCCACTGACGTTGGGAGCTGGTCATTTGTGGGTTTTAATGGTCCCGTGAGGAATGAATCAATGATGAAATGGTATATGAAATGAATCAAAAAATGAATTGCAAAAATTGCTCTCATAACTGCAAAGATCATAGCTTCACCTGACCATAACATGGATGTCCGCTATCAAAGAGGGACGCTACAAACCAAAGGTGTATGTCTCTGTCAGCCTATTAGCTGGGGTAAGGCCGCCATCTTGGGCGACACCGTCGTCGTAGTCGTCGTCGCGTCGTGCGTACGCGCCCACGAGCAATACCAGTAGCTATTATAAGCATGAGAAAATTAATTCATGGGTTTCCTTTTCTTTCTCATATGGATATGGGGCTCCGCCTAGGGGTCCTTCGGGTCGCCGGAGCTGCGCTACTAGTGAATTGTAAACAATGTTAGTATAGTAAGTTGTGTCAGTGAATGCCGCCCCCATTCCACCAGCTGAATGTTTAAAACTTTTTTCAGAGGATTTTCTCTAGGCACTTGTCAATGTGGGTAGCTGTTCCTTTATCTTTGAGAAATATATGCCGAAAATTTGGTGAAAATCGGCTGACAAATTAAGGGGGTTTTTAAGGACGTTCGCGCTAATTGTTTGTGCGCATTCTTACTGCGCACGCAAATTCATACGCCACGTAATGCATGAGCAGGCGCGCTACGTAATAAAATGAACAATGATAGGGCAGATGGCTATTGCTATAACTTTGCCTGGATGTAAAGATATTGAACGTTCGGTGACCCCAACTTTTATTTCCAGAAACAGATTTTATTTACAATTATCTCCGCATTGCCCAAAAATGAACAAAAAAATCAATGTGGGAAGTGAAAAAAAAATTTTAAGATTTCTGTCCATAGACCTTATTCCAAAATGGCCGTCATTTAAATATTCTGTTGTCTTTATTCAAATTAGCCCTTGATGCCTCGTTCTTGAGCTGAAAATTCAAGAAAATATTTTTCCCTGAACGAGGCATCAGGGTCTAATTTCAATAACAACAAAAGAATATCTAAATGGCTACCATTTTGGAATAAGGTGTATACGACATCGAATTCGGCATCTTGCGGCTGCAAGGCACGTGAAACTATGGTCGATAAATGCGAACTTGTTCTTTGAGCAACCTAACCAGTTGACTAAATACACTTAATTGGTCCACTTAAACAATATTTGGCAGAGAAAATTTCACTTCAAAGATCTAATTGCAATATTTTTGGGCTGACAGACACTGTGGCCTTATTCGCTAACGAAGCCCGACATTTTCAGAATTGGCGTGTTCTTCTGAGCATTTTCTGTCCAAAACGATGTCGGTGACCCCATCTTTTTACATTTCTGACATAACTAACTCATCATCTTTCAATGGTAAAAGTCTCAGAAAAAAAAATCAATTTGGAAAATTTTCGCCCGGACGTCCTTAAGGACAAGTGAGGTGTGGTTTATAGGTTTATGTTGGCTACGAGAAAATTGATGTTTATGATAATGTAATATTGAAAGCTGTCAGAATCATATTCTGGACCAGAGGTATGTTTAAATTATAAGCAATTTACTGATAGAGTGAAACATCGAAAAGTGCATTTCCTGATTGAAGGTTATTATATGATGCAAAAAAACAAAACAAAAATCAAAAAATGACCACCATGATGGAACACATCACTAGCCCTCAGCAGCGTATTATTTTGTATCGGTATGCCACAATATTATACAATCAGCCTGTAGCCGACAGAAACAGGTAATCTATTAAATTTCAGAGTTTTGAAGCAAGCAGCCATCTACAGTACATAGGAGAAACTGAACGACGTTTAAAAGACCGTTTTAATGAACACCGCCGCACTTTAGATAACGCTAACACCAAATCCAAACCTACTACAGTCGCAGAACATTTCCTCTCGAGTCCTCTCCCCACAACATCTCTAAGGACATGCAATTAATTCCTATCGAAAAAACATTTTCTAACAGAGACTCAATCCGTAAGGCCAGGGAAGCTTTTATAATTTCAAAAGGCAGGACAATTGATTCCAACGGTCTTAATACCCGCGAAGAAACGTATTAGATTTCAGTTTATTATTTAGAGTCATTTACGTTATTTCATCCGTTACTCTTAGTATTTGAATTCAAATTCGTTGTAACTGCCATGTTTTATCACATTTTTTTCCAGTATTACGTCAACATCCATTTACTATATATATGTACATAAAAGCAATCCAATGTAAACTCTCATTGTACCTGAAGAAGGCTGGTTTGGCCAGCCGATATATAGTACACCACTAAAATCAAATCTACGTTGTATCGGCTCTTGCTTAAAATATTTAGTTAAATCTATTAAAGATTGAAACTTTTCAAAATACAGCTGAAAATAGCGTAAGTAAACTCGAAAACGCTGGGGGGGTACAACTCTCTGCCCACCTTATACGGTCCAGGTGGGGTATGAACATACAGGTACACGCGGGGATTAACACTCTTTGGCCTTTGGCGGAAGACAAAAGACAGAGTGTCAACGCTTATTTATAAAATTTTTTCAACTTAAAGAGCATTCAAGACATAATGATTAAATTTTTGTCACTTTTCCTAAATTTATCAGAAAACATTTGTGTAGTTCAAACGTTTGGTCACATTACGTGCCTTTTTTTGGCAACGAAGTTTTCAGAGATTGTTTTACTGAACTTTGGCGATTTTCTTGAGGGTAGATATCTGTTCTTAATTCATTTTGGATTTTATTAAGATTTTAGTTCGAATTCTTTACAGTTTTTAAAACATTGGAGCCGTTCTGACCTATTTGAATAATGTTTGAAATCCAAAAAGGGGTATAATTCGAAATGTGACATCGTAAAAATGTAAAGTATAAATTATGACGTAATTATTGACACGTGATTATCACTTAAGTAGATAAGATTGGATGCTTTAAGATGCCATGCAAGTTTGATTGCTATATCAATTTACTTCTTTTGGAGATACATCAGTGGGTAGGGCGAAAAAATCCAATAACGAAAAGTCTGATGACAATGTAAGTACAGAATCTAGGAAATTCTCACCATCACAAGCACAAGAGCATTTAGTTGTTTATTTACATTTGTCGATGTATTTATTTATCTATGTATTTATTGAAAATATTGTCAATCAGCGACAAAGAAAAAACTAGCTCAGGGCAAATTCATAAATAGATATTTAATTTAATTTTCAGTGTTGCATTTGGAACAGTTTGATTTGACCTGTGTAATTATATTTGCCAGTGTTGCAATTATAAATATATTTTCCAGTGTTGCAATTAATAACATCAGTATTAAAGCAAGCCGTTGATGCAACTATTTCATTGTATTGTTATCTCGACCTGTATTGTTCTATGTTCCTAATTCTTAAAACATAATTGCTCCTCAGCTTGAATATCTCCATACTTTCTCTCCACCATTCTTTCCCATCACCTCCTTCAACCCTCGAATAAAAGCTGTTTTGTAGATTTCACACCCTTCAGCGTTTAGAGATCTGGCGCAAGGGTACCATGCATTCGAGTTTCTCACGAATATCATCAGGCAAAATCTGACCTCGTAAGATTAAAACATACTTTATGAAGCCTAGCTTGGGAGGCTCAGATCATGAAGTGTTGGCGCTGATTCTTAAGCTTTTTTGAATAAATTGGCATTTAGCAAATTCTTCAAACTTGGTAACTCCTACTGAATGCTATCAGAGAGCATTTTAGTTTGTCAATTTTTTTTCATTATTTGATGGGTATTGTAACTTGATGTCTTGTTGCAATATCAAGCCATGGCGTACGTGTTCCAGTGATTAAAAATAAAGGTAACTAGTATCCCAAATGGAAAATAACAAGGCACTTATGTTATCAGAACCCGAAGTGCACTGGATACAGTCGTTCTGTATCTCGATATATTCAGTCGAACTCCTCGTCCATTTGTTTCCCTTTGGTGAACGTGGTCTTGGACTGTAGCTTGGTGATGGCAAAGAGTAAGATATATTTTCGTGTAACAGAAGATTGAAGTTGGTGCACAGAATGCAGCCAGTGCGTGCAGCAATACGAAAGCTATATAAGGACGCAACTGCATTCCCTTCATAGCCAAAAGACAACAGTAAAGACTCGACCCATACTCCTTTTAAAGTTAGGCCACTTGCCTATATCTTAGCCCTAACAACAAGGCGAGAAGTCTGTCAAAACTTATAGCAGTAAGAGTAAGCAGTGATACTCCACAAAAAAATTACACCCATAGACCGAATGCATAAAGGGCGGCCAAAAAGATTTTATTTTGTTTTCAGTGTGCTAATTAGACTCACTAGCCTCGGTTGCACGTACAAAATCCAAAAGAAATGTTGCTTGAGAGCGAGGCTAGTGAGTCTAATTAGCACATAAACAAAACAATACATTTTTGGCCTCCATTTATGCATTCGTTCTATAGCATTAATCAAAAGAAACTATGAAGAAGTCGTGAATACATTGCCTATACATTTACATCTATAATGAGTTTATGGTTGATAAGTTTTGAAATGACTTTTTGAAAGCCTTTTTGAAAGCCTTTTTGAAAGATCAAGTACATGTTTAGTGTGACTAGACAATTAAACAAAAATCAAATTACAGGCTGTTGATACAGACTGCTTAAAAAGTTTAGAATGGAATATATTAATTAATTCTGATTGTCATTGGAAAATAATTAACCATTTACCTCCGAGCAGCCGAATAAAAACAAAATGGCTTCCAGTTTCGCTTAGGTTTCGGCAGGAAACGAGGAGGCTGTACCAAAAAGCACAAAACTGGCAACGAAGTTTGCTATAATAGTATTTAATGGTAAGATATTTAATCTCTCCAACCTCATAATCTAAGGCGGAAAATCAAAATACAATGCCTTGTATACGAAAACTGTCGAGCACTAAAATTACATCTAATGTTTTACAGCTTGGTTTTAACAACAAGAGGATTTTTACTCAATCATTGAGGAAATGACACCGCAGCAACTTAACAAGTGCCTGAAGTTTTATTTGCCGGCAAGAAGGCGAGACGTGACTTTTTACAATAAAAAATCCCTTACCGCTATCGTTCGGCGCTCAAATTTTTTTGTCCGACCATTTGTCGGTATATATATTGTCACAAAGAAAGTTACTCTTTGGTTTGCTAGTTATTCAGTTTGTGTGGTATATACTAAAACAACTATTCACCTCAGTGTCGGTGAAAGTGGTGGATATATTTACCTCCACTTCGGTGAATAATTGTACTTTACTAATCACCTCCGAGCTAGCCAATCAGCGTGCGCGAAAAATACAATTCACTTGTGCGATATATACTAATTATTATTATATTAACTTGCACATGTAGTGTCAATTGACTTCTGCACTCTGTTGCACAAGGAATGAGAGTTCACCATATATCCATGGACAGCTTTGTACAGCCATGTATATCCATTATACCCATGTATATCCATGTACAGCCATGTACATCCATTTATACCTATGTATATCCATTTATACCTATGTATATCCATGTACACCAATGTATATCAATGTACAGCCCTGTATATCCATATTCAGTATGTACTCACTCAGTGATCTTGGTGTTTCAAGCAATCTGGTTGGCTCGCTATCTCGGAGTAATTGAGCATTATTCACTCCCTACAGAGTGAATAATCCTTGATCCAAACAAAACAAAATGGCCGGCGTAAACTCGCCAGCATTTATGAATCGGAAATATTGAGAATACAAGATGATGTTGTGCTACAGAAGACAGAGAAGGCCACAAAATTTGGCCTGAAAGTTTTCAAAGGTAAGAGAAGAGTTCATACCTTTGCCAACCAGTGTTTGACTTCATTTTTCCAGATAATTATTGCTGAAAATTAAACAATCTTCACGCCAACAATTTGTTTCACTGGGAGTAATTCTCTCTTGTAGGGCTGGTCGCGCACCAAAACGAATTTCATAGTGAAATCGAGGAATTCAAAAAATGTTTAAGAAAGTTCCGCATGGTTGCAAGGAAACAGGAAGGGTAATTTTACAACAAACTAACGCTCATCTCAATCAGAGCCACCATTTCATGTGGATCCTTTACCAACTGCACATTCAATTTCCATTTCAAATGAACCTCAAAAACTTTGATCGAACGGTGAAAATGTTTTAACAAGCAGACTTTCGATTTAGATTGCTGATTCAGTTAAACGGTGCTAAATGACCGTTTTGCTGTTTATGACGAGGATTTTAACGAAGTTATTTACCTACTATGTATAGCCTTGTATTATCACATATGTGGATGTACACCCATGTACATCTATGTATAGCCGTGTATTACCATGCATATAACCATGTATTTCCTTGTATGTCCATGTACATCCATGTATTGTCAATTAGTTATCTATGAACATGTATATCCAGATAACCATGTATATACATGTATATGTGTTGCCGGTAAAATCCGTTCTTAGGTTGAATATGTTTTTACCTAGGTTAAATGAATTAAATTGGTGATCCTCGTAATGCGGTTGCATACGCACTCAGATGAATTGAAAAAACATTTCTTGTAGCCTAAATGAAGTCTAGAGAAAATCAGGGTCAGGTTAGGATTAGTTTTGAAGAGCTTATGGTTTTTGTCGGAAGTTTTGGTGATTGAAAATGTGTTGCACAGTTGGCGATGGTGGACTAGCATAGGTGTTATCCCCAAAAATTTGCAAGTATCACTGTAGCTCGACACTGGCAATATAATAATCGATATCGCCCTCTTTTTGATACGCAAAAGCTCATTAATTAGATACTGCGGCAGGGCATTATAGAATACTGGTATTGCATAGCCAATCGTAGATCGTACACACGTTGTATAAAAAAGAGCTAAATATATACTGGCGACAATTGTGCCTGTTTCAGCTGCACTAAGAAGTATAGCTTTCTTAATAAGATCATTTACATGGGCACTCCATCTTAGGTTCTCACTTACAGTAAGCCCAAGTAACTTATTACTACTTACAACTTCTAGCTCTTTTCTCTCAACGACAACTGCATGAAACTCTTTGGGGTTACGAACAAACTAAATCCTAAGCTCCTAACATTTGTTCAGGTTAAGGTGCATCCTATTTTCCTGTGACCAAAGTATAACCTGATCTGTGATATTCTGAGCATCACTCACATCACTAGCTTACAATATTCTTGTTTTGAGAATTTGGTTTTATCAAGTGAACGTGTATGTCAAAGCATACGAAACGTTAAGTAAATAATTTCAAACAATGCGCTTGTATAGAGTGTTTGCCACCGATTTTGCGGATGATTCGAAACACCGACGTTTCGAGCGCATTACTTTTTAACCCAAGGATTACGTAAGTTGAGTACCTGCTGAGCATGCGCATTTCGCACTTGAGCGAAAGACTGAACATAAACAAAATATTCCTGCAGTGATGTTACAAAAATAAATAAAGTAAACCTTTTATCGTGGCATAATGGGTTTTTTGAAGTTGTAATGTCTTACTGGTCAAAACTGGCCAGGAACGACGATCAAGATTCTCCTGAGTTAACTAAATCACGAAACACCGAAACGGCAGATTCCCATACTGATAAGATGTTTCTTAAGTGACCACGAGAGATCTAGTTGATGTGAATTTTTCTGCCTGCAGAAATTTCTTAATTTCGACTTCGTCTTTGTTTGCAACTCTTCTAATTTCCTTTCCAAACGTTTGCTCACTGGCCGTTTCTATGCTAGAGACGCATAATCCGTCTAGACGAATTATGCGTCTGTCATATTATACGTCTAGTGAAAAGAGGGGATGAGCTATAGAAGACGCAAAATCCTTCTGGGACGAACTTGGGCAAACATTTTTTTCTGCGTCTATTAAATTCGTCTAGTATAAAGACGGACACAGGACGCAGAACTGTCTGAAAAGATTTCTCTCATATAAGGGTGTATAGTTATACAATTTTGTTAATTACAACCTCAAGGAGGCATGAGCGACCCCGAACTTCAACGATCTCAGGAAGTGGGTCAGTTAGCGATGAAGAGAATTTTATAGATTTTAAACCGTTTGATTGTACATTAAACCGTGCAACATCATGCAGCGGTTATTCATTACTAACAAGCTGCATCCCTTGCAGTATGTTACATTTTCAAACGGTGGTCACACTGCTGTAAAAACTGACCTTGGGTTTCCTTTAGTTTCTGTTTCAATTCGTACACAACCGTGCTTGCCTAAGAAGGAGCATGCATGCTTGCGGGCTATTAAATCCTGCTCGGTTTTCTTTTCTGGCGGCTCACACACCAGGGAACCACAGGGTTGAGGAAAACTGCTTTATACGCGCTTCCCCACTCCCTCATAGATGGCCAACATATTATTACCATAAACATATGACAAAAGCGGTGTTTGGTAGTAAAACAACTTATTTCTACGGAATTTTAATCCAAAAACACGTTGCAGAAATCTCAGACAAAACCGTCCTTCAGGATATTGGCATAATTTCCTAATTCAGTGTTTATTTTTGGACCACTGTCAAGTCGTACAATTTAAATGCGTCTTGTAGTAACTGAAAATTCGTGGAAGTCACACGGATTGAGATGTCTCAGTACTTTGTGTGACCTGGCAGGTCTCCCGCCAGAGTCTCCGCGACTCCATCTCGCATCTTCAAGTACCAAGCTTAAGAAAAAAAAAATTCTAATGATACAAACCAAGTCGGCTCCTCGACAATGTTTTTGTCCCAGTACTTGGCAAGAAGTCGAGCTGCGTTTTTGTTCAAGGTAGCTCTAACGCGCGTTCGGTCTTTGACTTCGATACATGAGGCATCTCGTGGGTTTTGGGGGTTGTGACATAATCTGTAACTGTTCCCAGGGATGAGTTCCATGACAGGCTTGTAAAAACACATGCCAACAGCTCGTATGCGTTCTCCTGGTAAGGCGTTAGCTTTCTCTGTGATTTTCACTTCTTGCTCAGTCATATTCGTGACTTACGTCGCGTGGGAGAAAAAAAGCTGTACCTTTTTGTCGAAGAATTGACAGTACGTGAACGTCATTGACCAGGTCAATCAAATGTTGCCACAGTGCTTTGGGGTCCTTTGAAATATACAAGGTGTGGGATATAACATCTGGTCTTTGTTGTACTACAAAAATTTGGTTTTATCAATGGAGTTGATAATGTAAAATGGCCACCGTACAGAGATTCTAAAAGCTGACGTTTCGAGCGTTAGCCCTTCGTCAGAGCGAATCGATTCGCTCTGACGAAGGGCTAACGCTCGAAACGTCAGCTTTTAGAATCTCTGTACGGTGGCCAATTTACATTATCAACTCCGTTGATAAAACCAAATTTTTGTATACTACTTCCCCACCGACGCAGCACCACAGTTTCTTTAGAAACTACCCCTTCATTCATATGTTGTACTACGCCTTACATTTTTTGTGTACGGCTGTAGTGGGTAACGTTTTGGTTGAAGCCTTTAAACAAATTAAAATGTAGCTATATATTTTAGCTGGATAAAAGTTTCACTTGCATTCCCCGCTGAGTTCTAAGTGCCACATTGCGGGAACGGACGGTCAAAATAAGTAAATAAATAAATAAATAAAATAGGCTGTTATTGAATATCATCGCCACCTTTGTGTTTCCTTTCTCAAACCGCGATTTTGCATTCCTCCAGTTCGCTTCTCTGTTAAAATGTTGGAAATATTCTTTTTCGGGTTTGTCTAAGCAGTAGCATTAACGTCCAAGCTGAACAAAGCAAAGAGTTTTCAGTTAAATACTAGCGGCTAACCGGAAACAAGGATTAAAAATGGCCGTGTTTTGACATGCCGGTTGTTTCGCTTAATTAAGGTAATTCCCTTCAAATTGTTCTACTATCAAACTTTTTTGGAAACTTGGCATAATTAACATTCATGATATGAACATTAAAAAAATGCAATGTTAGACTGTTCTTAGCAAATACTTGAAAAAAAAAAAACCGGAGAAAAAGGAGCATTTATTTCGCTATCGGGTTTAGTTTAAGCGAAACCTCTTACGTTTTGTATGCGCACGTGCTCATGTGCGCGCGCTAATGACGCGAAAATCGTGCGCAGTGAGGATGCGCAATACAATACTGCATTGCACATCCCTACTGCTCACGATTTTCGCGTCATTAGCGCGCACATGAGCTCGTGCGCGTACAAAACGAGCTTTCACACGACGATCTTATCACACTCCCAAAAAGCCTTAAATATAGATCGAATTGGAATTTGGACGGGTTGGTTCTTAAGGAGAGGGGAAAACAACAGTACCCGGAGAAAAACCTCTCGGAGAAAGGGCGAGAACCGAGAATAAAGTCGACCCCCATATGATGTCCAGACCGGGAATCGAGCCCCGGCCAAATTGGCGAGTGCTCACACCACTGCGCCAGATCCAAGGCCTGAAGAACACAATTGCAATGGCGTGATTAACTAAATGAAACAAAATGAAAGGAATTTTTCCTCACTCCGAATCTGTAAATATTTGAGAAATTAAAAACTTTGCGAAATGATCTCAAAATCTGCACTTTGCGAAAACACAATAATAACGCAATTTCATCGGCCACTGTCGATGTATAAAGCAACGAAAAACTGATGTCTGACCAGGATGAGATGAGAGAGAGGTTTGTTTGAACTTCAAGTTAAATATTTGCTAGGTTGATGACATGCCTCAAACGAGAGCCTTTTTATGCATTTTTACATTTTCTGTAAGTCAACATAGTCATAATTTCCTCATTCAAAGTCACTGAGCTTTTAATAACATGAGAACTATGGAGTTGAAAATGCGTTTTACGCTTCTGTCAATCACATTACGGACCTCCGACGGGAAATTCAATTGGTTTAACATGTCATGTGCGTGAGTTTCGATCCATTTTGTTAGTTTCCGCCTTTCGATGTCCCTTACGACAATTTGACGGCAGAATGAAACGAAATCGCAAGTTTAGCTTTGAGTCTCAGAGTTCGCTTATTGTTGAAAGGCGCAATAAATGGGCTCTCTTTGGAAGCGATATCCGTATGAGCGCTAAAGTTGCTTGGAGAATATTTATTGCAATGTAAAGTAAAACAGTGTCAAATTTGTGACCATCAGTATTTCACATTGTAATTCACAGAATTGCTATTTCGTTTTCGCGCAACCAATTTTTTACGAAGATTTAATATATAAATCAACACTCGCACAAGTGACGTCGTTGTCCCAAGCTAGCTTCCATGTGTACAATAGAATCTTGGATCTCTTGCATCAATTTAAACGACGGCCTTAATTAAGGGTAGAAGGTTCCCCATGGCTTGCACTTACTAATAACCGCCATTCAAGCATATGTTAGCCATTTTGAAATAATTTGCTTACCTTGAGTTGTTAACTGTCCTTTTTCCGCTCACTGAGTATTTGTCGTTCAACCAGACAAGAGAAGCGACAACGTTGTTGCTTTGAGCTATCGGAAAAACAGCATGTAATTTTAGTGAATATGATCTGAGCGCTCACGGATATGGCCCACTTAAAAATTTCTAAATTCATTGATTCGAAACAACTTCCCTCCCGCCCCTTGACACTGCCTACATAGTACAAAAAAAACATTTTCCTGATCAATAGCTGAATTATCTAAAAATTCGATTGCGCACGATTTTATCATAAACTATCACTTTTGGTGTGAAAGAACCTTATCACTGCCACTGTAGCTCAAGGATGAAATGCACTTGTACCATCCCGTTAGTGAATAAAGGAACTTACCGTTTCAGAGCAAAATACAGGTACCGATCCTGACAAAATGTTCCTCAACGTTTCAACTCACTGGAAACCGCTTCTGACTTTCCAAGCTCTTAGAAGCTCTATACTGGACACACCGCGGGCTTATGAAAATCGAGACCTTTGGTTCACTATAATTGCATGACAGTAACGTACAAGGGAGGCAGGTTTCCCAGATACAGATGTCATGCTGAATGAATCCCCATCAACAAACGCGTTTTGACGTTTATTGCATTCCCGCGCTACAAATGATTGACGTTGACCAGGCTGGAAGATAAGTAAAGCTTCAGCTTGCAGTTTTTGTCCCAGCAAATTTCCTTTCAAAGTGTCACTATGAGCCAGAAAGTGGGTATGGTGTGTCTTTTTCCAGCCAACAATAGTTTCAGAAAATAAAATGTCAGCAAGCAAACATTCGAACCAAATTCCCAGCAAGTTATCTTGAATGGATACGGTACCTCTCAGCCCAGCATCGTGCTACATGGGGAGCGGATACTTTGAGTATCGGCTCCGATAAGCACTCCTGGATAATGCAACGAGATGTTCCTCTATTAACTATGATATCACGAATAATGTAGATCTATAAAGAAACGGACGTCAGCAGTCATACTGTGTATATTATCATGCACGCATCTTGATGTGTTTAAAACTCGATGGAAAGTATCACGAATCATGATGATCTGGAAACTTGATGTATACATCGCTAAAAAGTCTTGATGTAAATATATCAGATAATCTTGATGTTAGTGTAGCTTCGTAATATGAGCTTTGATATTTATACGCATGGCGAATGTTTATGTATGTATAACAGTCTTGATGCACATGTACAACCACTTGATATATGTATGTCATTCGTATTGTATAAATAGCACATCTTAATTTTTTGTCCCTTTTTTAAGGACAGTGCCTACTAATTAAAGTTATTTTTGCCCCGATGTGTGATTATGCAGGAAATGTAGATCTTAACAAGTGTTATTGAAATCCAAAAAAAAAATTGGGGGTAACCACGAATTTTTCAAAGATAATTCATGAATAATATTAGTAAAAATCTTTACAATACAAACCAATGTATGGCGTTCTTTCTCAAATTGAAGCTTAATTATCTCTCAAAAATGCATGGTTACCCCCAATTTTCTTTTTGGATACCAAGAGTACTTCCTAAGATCTATTTTCTCCGGATAGTTTTAAACCGCGCAATAATATCTCTGTATTAGTAAGCATCGGCGATAGGAAATAAGAGTATATGGAGATGCGCAGAACGTATGCGCAATAACAATAGTAGGCACCGTCCTTTATAAGCATACTTAGACGCAGAAAAATAAGTTTGTCCAAGTTCGTCCCACTCCCAGATGT
>NC_090879.1:32825008-32830008 GCF_036669935.1 Montipora foliosa
CTGTTTACTTCTATATTTGCGATTAAACCTCGAAGTCATTGAAAAGTTCCACTGAATAGCAAACAAACCTGCGCAGCTCTTTTTTTGGCCCCTGAAAATTTCCAGAAATTTTCTTTTGTGCTCACGGAAATGGAACATCAAATTATGACAATTAATCTCACTTCAAAAGACAGGGATTAAAGTAAATTCAATTGCAAACCCTTTCAGGTACTGAAGTTTCATAAGCAGCAGTTGTGAAATGTTCATATTCATCAAAGTTGAGAAGACTGCATTTTGCCGACTGAAAGAGGCCCCCAGAAGCCAGAAGATATTTTGTACCCATCGCGCATTTAAGCAGTTGAAAAAAAACAAAATGGAAATGTGATACATTAAGGACTCTCATTGCGTGCTACAGCCTAAATTTGTCGGAAAAAAACTTACCTGTACACGTTTCAGTTCTGTTTAGTTTGCTGTACTATCCATATTCTAAAAATTATTCCACAGCAGGAATCAAGAAAGAAAAGGTAACTACATCAATAATGTATGTCGACTCACTCAAGATTTCATCTTCTTGTATAACAATACTGCACGACGTCGAGTCGCTTAAAACGTCTAGGAGAAGCAAAATGATGTCAGCAAACACGACATTTGGGAAAATAAAGTTTTGCAGCTCAATCTTGAGGTTACCGTAAACCTTAAGGAGGGGTGCTTTGAAAAGTATTTTGTACTCGTGTCACTTTTAACAAAACTATACAAAAAAATACATCAACGTAAAGCCAATCAAATAAAGAATCAGAAAAAAATAACTATTTTGAAGATTTTTTTATTGATAACCGGGCCTTCAAACGCAAAACTGACAGTGGTTGCTAAACTCAGTTGCCTGGATTCGTTTGGCGTTTACGATTAACCATCTGCATCTGGCTAATCAGTAGAAGAAGGACTGAAAAAAGTGCGTGAGGCTTTTTCAATATTGCTTTGCATGTCAAGAGATTATCTAGTTATCTCTTGCCCATTGCAGTTTGGTGGAAAATGCTATTTTGCATTCATATTGATTTGCGATGACGGAAAATTGAAATACAACTGAAAGGCTTCTGGCACACGAAAACTGAATAGGAACAAACGCAGGTGATATATCTATTAGATTAAAGTTCATTGCAAAGGATGCGTCGATGCTTCCTTACGGAAATTAAATCTTCAACCTGACATTTGAATCCACGAAAATGTCAAAGAAAATGTCTCAACCTAAAGTAATTATTACCACCAAGGGCCACTGAGGAGTTTGATTTCCTGTTAGTGAAAGTTTGTATGCTCTCTACTCGGATTTCATTTTTTTTTTTTAATCAGAAACTCAGGAACTTGACAGTGGAGACATCTGTATTGCTGTATTTGCTGTTTTCTTAAAGAGTTCTGTCAACTGAATCAAGAAAAAAAGGTAACCGTACATCAATGATGTATGTCGACTGACTCAAGATTTCGTCTTCTTTTATGACAATACTGCATGACGTAGAGTCGCTAAAAACGTCTAGATTGGGAACGTTTGGGAAAATAAAGTTTCGCTTCTTAACCTTAAGGTTACCATAGACCTAGTACTCTAGTTTTATCAAAACTATACAAAAACTACAAGGAAAGGTTACGTTTTATACAATATACACTTGTACATGTTAAATTGCCGTGACTTTAACATCTTCAGTTCCCACGGCCTGCTCCCGTCTGACCTTGTAGCTCAGTCGGTAGAGCGGCGGAGATCTAACCCGAAGGTCGTGGGTTCAATTCCCACCCTGGTCAGAGTTTTTCTCTGTCCTTGTGTGGGCCCAGTTCCATCAGTAGGGCTAACGCTCACATGGTTCATATGGAATAGAAATCTAGCACTTCACGTTACACTCACTCTCTTCAGTTAATTCTATACAAAAATTATATCACCGTAAAGCCAATCGAATGAAGAATCAGAAGAAATAACTATTTTAAAGATTTCAGTTGTTGATAAGCGGGCGCAAGCAGTGGAACTCATTTGCCTAGATTTGTACGGGCATTAACGATAAAACAAGCTGCATCTTGCCAATCACTATGAAGGACTAAAAAAGTGCGAGAGCGGTTTTCGATATTGCTTTTGGTTAATGCCGAAATATATATTGAGTTAGAAGGATGTAATATTATTTGGCCGATATTCGTGACATGACAAGGCTTAAGAAAGAGAATATTTGAAATATCAAACACAAAACACTTCGTTGCATTTATAATCGAGGAGTAATAGACCCTATTATATTAATTAAAAAATGAAGCCCGAGTTTTTGTCTCCTAACGTTTTTCAAGCTAATCACATCTTATCAACGCTGTCGGCAAACGAAACACAAGCTTAGAACAAGATAGTCATAATAATAATAACCCATTGCAATTTGCTGGGAAGTACTATTTTGAATTCATATTGATTTGCGATGACGGAAAATTGAGATAAAACAGAAAGGCTTCTGGCATAAGAAAACCGTGAATAGCAACAAAGTACCCTCTTCAGCAGAAGAAAAAAAAAACGTGAAGGAAACGAATGCGAAACTAGGAACTAAAATCGATCAACCGGGGATCCAAAAGAAAGCGAGGAAGCTATCACAAACTCAGTAGGGTGATCCTTTACTGGAGTGCTATACTTACAACCTTTTGGAGGCTATAGGTTGGTCGAACAATTGGCCTTTGTCGCTAGCGGTGAGTTACTTCTTCTTGCTTCATGGATAGTTAGTCGAGGGAAACGATCTTTTTCTTCTTTACTCGTTTTCTTTGGCCCGGGTTTCTTACCACATTTTATCAAAGTGGCGTTTTTTCTTGACAACGAACTCATAGGAGTAATTTTTCTCCAAAGTTCTTCTCCAAAATTCACTGATCTTTTTTTAAACGACGCGCAAAAGCAAATGTAACTTTCAGATAAAAATGGCGATTTTAGCCCACGGCAGAAACCACAACGGAATTATAGAAACACTAAGACACTGTTCTGATTGAAGAATAGTTTGTTTCTCATAGTAAAACTGTTAGCTTTCTTTCCTCTTACTCGCATATTGACACGTGACTGTTGAGTCCATGCTCTATCACATAAGAAGTGAGATGCAAATGTCTGGCTCGTTCACTAAAGGCTGTTCAAAATTAGTTGTCTGGAGAGCTACTTTCTGCACTTAACTGTAAACTCTCTCTTTTTCAGGAAAGACAGATGAAACTGTGTCATCTGAAGTAGGAGTCCTCTAAAAGACCGTGAAGATAAGAAGATTTTGATAACAGAAAAAAAGGAAAAATTATCGAGACCAAACATGAAGCCGGATTTCACTGAAACTGGAAACTGCACGACAATTCAAGAATTCTGTTGCTTGGCGAGCGTAAAGGAACCACTTCCAACAGTTATTTCAGCATTGAATATTCTCCTTTCCATCACCGCTTTAATGGGGAATGTTCTGATCTTTGTCGCTCTTCGAAAAGTCTCTTCCCTTCATCCGCCATCAAAACTTCTGTTTGGTTGCCTCGCAAGCACAGATTTCTGCGTGGGTCTAATTTCACATCCATCTTTTGTAACCTTTATTTTCGCTCGAGAACATTCCAAGCTGTGCTACTATTCTACCATACTTTCAAATACGATAGGCTTCATTTTTTGTGGGGTGTCTGTGTTAACAATAACGGCAATAAGTGTAGACAGACTTCTCGCCCTTATGTTGAGGCTAAGATACAGGCAAGTGGTAACTTTGAGACGAGTATGGGTCCTCGTGGTCTGTTTTTGGCTTTTTAGCTATAGCTTTTCAATAACAATGCACTACAAGCGTCGCATAGCTGAGACGATTACCTCTATAATAATGCTATTATGTCTAGTAACCTCCATATTTTGCTACATAAAGATCTATCTTACCCTCCACCGGCACAAAGCTCAAGTAAAGTCTAATAAGTCCCAAGGACAACCACATGAAGCACGAATTCCACTGAATATAGCACGATACAGAAAGACCGTGTCTAGTGCTTTGTGGGTACAAATGACTTTACTTGCTTGTTATCTACCATTTGCTGTTGTTACAGGCTTGCGTGGCGTGCTTGGGTTACACTCGACAATTTTTCACCGAGCCCATGTTGTAACGATTACCCTTCTTTTGTTGAACTCCACGTTGAATCCATTCCTGTACTGTTGGAAAATAAAAGAAGTGAGGAGAGCAGTGAAGGACTCCATCAACAAGTTGAACTGTTTTCCGGGTTAGCTGTCTCGAAACCATAGACGGTATGGCTGGTTGCTATCAAGAGTCAGTTACCTATCAAGAAAAACTTACGAAACAAACATTTTTTTTTGGACTGACACCAAAAATGATCCAAATAGAGATATCAGTTAGCAACGTGTGTTAAACTTAACAACTTATAGTACGAGGAAGGATTACGTTTTTACAAACGTTGGCCGTGTAGCACTTTATATTTCAACAGACTTAACTGATTAGAGTGTAATGAAAAGTGCTAGTTTTGTACACCATATAAACCATGTGAGCGTTAGCCCTACTGATGGAAATTCCCACCCTGGTCAGAGTTTTTCTCTGTCCTTATGTGGGCCCATTTCCATCAGTAGGGCTAACGCTCACATGGTTTATATGGGGTACAAAACTAGCACTTCTCATTACACTCTAATCAGTTAAGTGTGTTAAACTTAAGCCGACATGATAAAGCAAAGTGGAGTTATTTAGCTTCAAGCGTGATAAGATATCATTTGTAAGTAAGTAGAGCAAATTAATATATAGATTTAGCCAAGCCTAAAAGCGGACATGTCCAAAGCCCGATTAAACTAACCCAGGATAAGCGAGAATTTTGATTTGAGTTTTGTAACTTTACGGTGAGGCTTTCCGTTCTGTTGTTTGTCCTTCTGATTTGAGTTTGAATGATCTAAGGTCTTCAAAACACACAAAAACAAAAGGAGTGAAAAACATTTACATACAAAAAAAATAATACTTCGGTTAACTTTTATAATTATAATCCTTGGTTAACCGGCTTCCGAACAAACGGGCCAACAAGTAAATTAATTA
>NC_090879.1:32835008-32885008 GCF_036669935.1 Montipora foliosa
CCATGCATTCGAGTTTCTCACGAATATCATCAGGCAAAATCTGACCTCGTAAGATTAAAACATACTGTATGAAGCCTAGCTTGGGAGACCGTCCGCTCAGATCATGAGAGTGTTGGCGCTGATTCTTAAGCTTTTTAAAATCAATTGGTATTTAGCAAATTCTTCAAACTTGGTAACTCCTACTGAATGCTATCAGTGAGCAGTTTAGTTCGTCAAATGTTTTTTCATTATTTGATGGGTATTGTAACTTGATGTCTTGTTGCGATATCAACCCATGGCATACGTGTTCCAATGATTAAAAATAAAGGTATTTAGTATCCCAAATGGAAAATAACAAGGCACTTATGTTATCAGAACCCGAAGTGCACTGGATACAGTCGTTCTGTATCTCGATATATTCAGTCGAACTCCTCGTCCGTTTGTTTCCCTTTGGTGAACGCGGTCTTGGTCTGTAGTTTGGTCGGATGGCGAAGCGTAAGATATATTTTCGTGTAACAGAAGATTGAAGTTGGTGCACAAAATGTCAGCAGAATGCAGCCAGTGCGTGCGGCAATACGAAAGTTATATAAGAATGCAACTGCATTCCCGTCATAGCTAAAAGACAACAGTAAAGACTCGACCCATACTCTT
Organism: Montipora foliosa; assembly: GCF_036669935.1. Lineage (NCBI taxonomy): Eukaryota > Metazoa > Cnidaria > Anthozoa > Scleractinia > Acroporidae > Montipora > Montipora foliosa. Next base: position 32,835,639 of record NC_090879.1, read on the forward strand.
TTTAATGTTACCACTTGCCTATATCTTAGCCCGAACAACAAGGCGAGAAGTCTGTCAAAACTTATAGCAGTAAGAGTAAGCAATGATACTCCAAAAAAAATTACACCCATAGACCGAATGCATAAAGGGCGGCCAAAAAAAAATTATTTTGTTTTTGTGCTAACTAGACTCACTAGCTTCGGTTGCATGTACAAAATCCAAAAGAAATGTTGCTTGAGAGCGAGACTAGTGAGTCTAATAAACAATTATTGGATGAGGTTGAGCATGATATCATGAATTATGAAAACCGAGTCGTGTAAGTAGAGGAAGCGATTTGTAAGTAAAAAAACAAATAAATTAATAAAAACAAAAATTATAATGCTAGTATTGTAAGCAGTGTAAGTGTTTGTCCTGCTTGCTTGTATAAATACTGTAAGTATGAGCAGTGCAATGTATATGTATGTAAGTATAATATTAGTATTGTAAGTAGTGTAAGTGTTCATCCTGGTTATATATATCATTTCATATCCAGCGCACCCTCGTAGAATAATTGTTAAATATCCAGTATACCCAAGTATATCCATGTATGGCTATTGATATCCATGTATACCCATGTACATCTATGGAAAGCCTTGTACAGCCATGCATACCCACGTATACCCATGTTTATCCATGTATATCCATGTACAGCCATGTACATCCATTTATACCTATGTATATACAATACAATACATACTTAATTGACCGCTCCCCATAGGGGCTTTTTAGGGCCAATGAAACACAACGAAACGACAGAACAGAACAACAACAACTGTTAAGAATCCCAACTGGCTGGAGGCGAACCAGTTTTCTATTTACAAGTGCAGATGGGAAGTTGAACCAGGGACTACCAGGATCAAATTCAACGAAGGGTCAGAGCGGGTCTTGAACCCGGGATCTCCAAATCTCAAGGCAAGCGCTCTAACCACTGGGCCACACTACCTCCCCTATATCCATGTATACCCGTGTATGTCAATGTACAGCCATGTATATCCATGTATACCTATGTATATCCATGTACACCCATGTATATCAATGTACAGCCCTGTATATCCATCTATATCCATGTATATCCATGAACAGCCTTGTATAGCCATGTGTATCCTTGTATAGCCATTTATTAATATGTATTTATGTATAACCATGTACAACCATGTTTATCCATGTATAGCTGTGTAGTATCATATATGTCCATATATTTCCATTTATAACCATGTATTTCCATGTTGTCCATGTATATCTATTTATAACCATCTATGTATAGCTTTGTATTATCACATATGTGCAATTTTGTTTAAAGTATTTTAACGTCATTGATTTTTTAAACGTATATATCCTTATATATTATACACGGCTTTTAGGTAGAACAGATTTTCTATGTAAAATACGTATGTAAATTTGATGAAAATATCGTGTTTAAGTAAACTTTTTCTATCCTATCCATTCTATCTATCTATCTATCTATCTATCTATCTATCTATCTATCTATCTATCTATCTATCTATCTATCTATGAACATGTTTATCCAGATAACCATGTATATACATGTATATGTGTTGCCGGTAAAATCCGTTCTTAGGTTGAATATGTTTTTACCTAGGTTAAATGAATTAAATTGGTGATCCTCGTTTTTTCGGTTGAATACGCACTCAGATGAATTGAAAAAACGTTTCTTGTAGCCTAAATGAAGTCTAGAGAAAATTAGGGTCAGGTTAGGATTAGTTTTGAAGAGCTTATGGTTTTTGTCGGAAGTTATGGTGATTGAAAATGTATTGCACAGTTGGCAATGGTGGACTAGCAAGGGTGTTATCCCCAAACATTTGCAAGTATCACTGTAACTGGACTCTGGCAATATAATAATTGATATCGCCCTCTTTTTGATACGTAAAAGCTCATTAATTAGATACTGCGGCAGCGCATTATAGAATACTGGTATTGCATAGCCAATCGTAGATCGTACACACGTTGTATAAAAAAAGTGCTAAATATACTGGCGACAATTGTGCCTGTTTCAGCTGTACTAAGAAGTGTAGCTTTCTTAATAAGATCATTTACATGGGTACTCCATCTTAGGTTGTCACTTACAGTAAGCCCAAGTAAGTTGAGTACCTACTGGGCATGCGCATCTCGCACTTGAGCGAAAGACTGAACATAAACAAAATATTCCTCCAGTGATGTTAAAAAAATAAATAAAGTAAACCTTTTATTGTGGCATAATGGGTTTTAAGAGGTTGTACATAATGTCTTACTGGTCAAAACTGGCCAGGAACAACGATCGCACTACCAGCAGCAGAGATCAAGATTCTCCGGAGTTAACTAAATCACGAAACACCGAAACGGCAGATTGCCATACTTATAAGATATTTCTTAAGTGACCACGAGAGATCTAGTTGATGTGAATTTTTCCGCCTGCAGAAATGTCTTAATTTCGACTTCGTCTTTGTTTGCAACTCTTCTAATTTCCTTTCCAAACGTTTGCTCACTGGCCGTTTCTATGCTAGAGACGCATAATCCGTCTAGACGAATTATGCGTCTGTCATATTATACGTCTAGTGAAAAGAGGGGACGAGCTATAGAAGACGCAAAATCCTTGTGGGACGAACTTGGGCAAACATTTTTTTCTGCGTCTCTTAAATTCGTTTAGTATAAAGACGGACACAGGACGCAGAACTGTCTGAAAGGATTTCTCTCATATAAAGGCGTATCGTTATACAATTTTGTTAATTACAACGACAAGGAGGCATGAGCGACCCCGAACTTCAACGATCTCAGGAAGCGGGTCAGTTAGCGCTAAAGATTGTTTTATAGATTTTAAACCGTTTGATTGTACATTAAACCGTGCAATATCATGCAGCGGTTATTCATTACTAACAAGCTGCATCCCTTGCAGTATGTTACATTTTCAAACGGTGGCCACACTGCTGTAAAAATTGACCTTGAGTTTCCTTTAGTTTCTGTTTCAATTCGTACACCACCGTACTTGCCTAAGAAGGAGCATGCATGCTTGCGGGCTATTAAATCCTGCTCGGTTTTCTTTTCTGGCAGCTCACACACAAGGGAACCACAGGGGTCAGAGTCTCCGCGACTCCATCTCGCATCTTCAAGGACCAGGCTTAAGAAAAAAAAAATTCTAATGATACAAACCAAGTCGGCTCCTCGACAATGTTTTTGTCCCAGTACTTGGCAAGAAGTCGAGCTGCGTTTTTGTTCAAGGTAGCTCTAACGCGCTTCCGGTCTTTGACTTCGATACATGAGGCATCTCGTGGGTTTTGGGGGTTGTGACATAATCTGTAACTGTTCCCAGGGATGAGTTCCATGACAGGCTTGTAAAAACACATGCCAACAGCTCGTATGCGTTCTCCTGGTAAGGCGTCAGCTTTCTCTGTTATTTTCACTTCTTGCTCAGTCATATCCGTGTCTTACGTCGCGTGGGAGAAAAAAAGGTGTAACTTTTTGTCGAAGAATTGACAGTACGTGAACGTCATTGACCAGGTCAATCAAATGTTGTCACAGTGCTTTGGGGTCCTTTGAGATATACAAGGTGCGGGATATAACATCTGGTCTATGTTGTACTACGCCTTACATTTTTTGTGTATGGCTGTAGTGGGTAACGTTTCGGTTGAAGCCTTTAAACAAATTAAAATGTAGCTATATATTTTAGCTGGATAAAACTTTCACTTGTATTCCCCGCTGAGTTCTAAGTGCCACATTGCGGGAACGGACGGTCAAAGTAAGTAAATAAATAAATAAATAATAATGTTGTTGAATATCATCGCCACCTTTGTGTTTCCTTTCTCAAACCGCGATTTTGCATACCTCCAGTGCGCTTCTCTGTTAAAATGTTGGAAATATTCTTTTTCAGGTTTGTCTAAGCAGTAGCATTAACTTCCAAGCTGAACAAAGCAAAGAGTTTTGAGTTAAATACTAGCGGCTAACCGGAAACAAGGATTAAAAATGGCTGTGTTTTCACATGCCGGTTGTCTCGCTTAATTAAGGTAATTCCCTTGAAATCGTTCTACTATCAAACTTTTTTGGAAACTTGGCATAATTAACATTCATGATATGAACATTAAAAAAATGCAATGTTAGACTGTTCTTAGCAAATACTTGAAAAAAAAAAAATCGGGGGTCACCGTGCTCATTTGAAAGAAAAGGAGCATTTATTTCGCTATCGGGTTTAGTTTGAGCGAAATCTCTTACGTTTTGTATGCGCACGTGCTCATGTGCGCGCGCTAATGACGCGAAAATCGTGCGCAGTGAGGATGCGCAATGCAATACTAAGGAATTGCGCATCCCTACTGCTCACGATTTTCGCGTCATTAGCGCGCACATGAGCTCGTGCGCGTACAAAACGAGCTTTCACACGACGATCTTATCACACTCCCAAAAGGGCTTAAATATAGATCGAATTGGAATTTGGACGGGTTGGTTCTTAAGACCAGTGGTGCAATAAAACTCCGGATTTGTCGTGTGGTTTAAATCTTCAGTAATATTCATCGTCTTCGCGTGGTAATATAGAGATTACTCTATGACAGTAAGTGTTCTTTTTGCGTTGTCAAATTTCTCTTCTCTGCGGGATTTCTATGTTACGATGACGATTCCAGCGCTGTTCTATTGAGTTATCGTATAGGTCGGTTAAACTTGTTCCAGTTGTTTCTCCTGAAAAGGATAAAAGATATATGAAAATAACCAATCGACACTGATTTGCAAAACACAGCTTACAGAATATATTTGTAAATTTAACAATTATTCCTCGAGCCCGAATGGGCTCTGAGTCAATAGCCCATGAGGCCGAAGGCCCAATGGGCTATTGACTCAGAGGCCATGAGGGCGAGAGAAATAATTGTTTTAGTAAAATCCAACTAGTTGGTCAAAAAAATATCGAGACAAAACATCTTTCGCTAGTTAAAGCTAGACTTTAATTGTTGTTTTGGTTTTCAAAGCCAGCACTTTTCGCTACTAGTGGGCTATAACAAATAGCCTACTAGTAGCTCAACCAATCAGAACGCAGCATTGATAATAGACCACTAGTTGGATTTTACTAAATTAGTATATATTGCATATATTGAAATCTTTAATGCTGAAATTACAATTGCTACTCGTATTTTTGACTATTTTCAATCATTGCAACACATTTTAACTCTTATCTCTTCGCTGAAGCTGAGTGAAATCCGCGAAACACCGATTTTATGTTATTTGGCTGCTTGACCATTTTGGGCAGTAACACAGTTACGAGGGCCAAGAAAAACGGTTTTTTGGCATAAGGAAATGTTCACTAAAAAACTCTTTATATTGTGACTATACATTATCAGGACGTTACCCACTTGAAGAGCTGGAACAGTTCCGGCAAGTATTTTTATTTCAAGTACATTTTTTGTTAATAAATTGCAAATAGAATGCACTTTTCACTGTATCGTTCGTTCTGTTTCTGGGCAACATTAATCTTCGACTTCTGAGCTTTCATTAACAATAAAAGAGAATGTACGATCTTACCCACTTTAATTACTCGTCCTTCGTAGTATACTAAGTTTTGTAACTCATGTTTTTCAAGGTTAGCAACGATCAAATAAGGCAGAGGGACATAGAAACCACAGTAAAGATAAATCTTTAAAGTGCTAACCTCTTTCAGTTGCTGACCATGTCAAACTGATACTGATTTTAACTTGAACTGAACTTTTGCTATCGGATACTGTATATCGAGTTTAAATCACCTGCTGATGGCGGAAATGAGCTTTGATATTTGCTTTCAACTAATGTTTTATAACCAAACAGAGCGTAGTCGAGAAATTATAACCCGAGTACATTTCCATTCCTTTCCAAAGGCTAAGGACTTGGCCTATTTAACCCAGGCCTAGTGAGTAGGTTGCCCAAATCCATGTATTTCCAAACGTTTTTACTCAATAACCAATTTATTTTGTTATAATTTCTCGACTACGCTTTGTTTGGTTATAAAGCAGTAGTTGCAAGCAAATATCAAAGCTCATTTCCGCCATCAGCAGTGGCTTTACTAAAAGGATTATTGCTTGTATTCCGGTTTCACCATGATAAAAATGCACCAAGTTGATAAATGAAATTGAACCTGATTTGCATCTGAATAACTTTCTGCAAATAATACCATTGACCGAAATAGGAAAACAATTTTAAGAAATTTAACGGCTTGTTTGTAACAGTGCTGATTGACCTTATGTTATCCTATAGAGCCCTTTTTCTTCTACCCGATTGTGCAAAGAAAATATGTCGCACACGTATCTTCAAACGAAATGAAATATAGTTTAATTCGACTGAAAAGTTACATGAAAATCAGAAGGCAGGAGATATAGGCTTATGTTTATTGCAACAACAATGGGATGTGGCTTATAGCAATTTAAATTCAAGGAACGTAAATTAAATAAAAATGCATAGTAATTTACGCAGCCAGATGCAAGATTTTCTCACGTTTGAAGGCTTTAAATCAGATTGATATTGCCAAAATAAAATCGATTTCTTACATTAATGACACAGAAGGTCCCGCAAGGGTTTTAATAGCTGCTGGACCGGAAGAATACAACACTGGGGACAATCTTAGTCCACGAGTAACATGTACGGGACCATTTAAAGAAACACACACTAATGCAATTTCCCGTTCTTTCAACAAGTCGAAATAACCATCACTATCAGGCTTCGTGCACTGACATTGCCTTGGTTATCTGTACCGTCGATTCCTGATCATCATGACAAGCATGTGACCTTCCCAAAGAAACAATAGAAGGATGGAAACATCTGATCAAACTAATCAAGGTATCTGATCAAGGTAGGTTTTTGCCAAAGCTAACTAGGGACAACTTTTAAAGACGAAGTTGTCGAAACTCATGGCAGTTGGAAACGCGCGCGAAGGATACGCATTTTAGAAATTCGTGCAAGGTTGAAGGATAAAAGGTCATAAAATCTGGCAATGAACATTTAACCATCGGACCTACACACTAAACTAGTTTTAGCAAAACTTCAATGCCGCCTGCAAATAACAGGCATTAAAGACGTAATCATTCTAAATCAATTTACGAAACTGATATCCTCTTAAAACAGCCAGATTGCCCCCTCCCACGTTTGTTGTAAAGTTTGTATTAATTGCTATGGCACTTGCTATCCAAGTGCCAAATCTTGGTAGCACGTTCAATGTCCTCTAAAAGCATGTGTTGAGTCCACTTAACGGATCTCTCGCTAAATGGTAGCGCAGCGCTCCAAAGAAACATCCTACGTTTGTAAATGACGTTGTAACGGTCTTTCCAGGATTTAACTCTCCCATCAACAAAACGGTACTATTTGCAGGAACTCACCTGCAATGGGAGGTCAAAGCAAGCTTTAAGCAATTCAAGCCGATATTCCTGCTATACAAAGGAAGTTTTTCTTCGGCTTTCAGGTTTACAAATCCGTGTTAGTCGGAGTTTGCATTTGTTAACTCTTGAGAAAATGGCCATTTGTGCCAGTCAATCAATTAATCAATCAATCAATCAATTTAAGTGTCCTTTTTTTTTTTTCCAGGGAAAATCCATCGATCTAAACGTTGTCATGAGACTTAGAGGTCTAGGCAATAGCAAACTCTTGGACGTATCTCGCGAGGCCTTTTAAATAATTTTAGCGGCAGAGGGCTTTCCCGGAAAGCACCACAGATACAATAGAGGCTATTTTTTAACTAGAAAGAACACAGTAGTAACAATCAGTATCAAGGAACAAAAATGCAGAACCTAACTGGAATTATTACAAGTGAAGAGTATTATTGCCCGTCGACTCCTACCGAACCAAAGACAAAGATCATTTTTTCAGCAATTAATATTCCTCTTTCCATCACTACGTTTGTGGGGAATGTTCTCGTCATTGCTGTTCTTCCAAAGGTTTCGTCCCTTCATCCGCCATCAAAACTGTTGTTGGGTTGCCTTGCTAGCACCAATCTTTGTGTGAGCCTCGTTGCCCAGCCTCTTTATATCATCCTCCTCTTGTCTTCTGAATACTCCAAACCTTGTTATTATTCAGGGGTCCTTTTTAATCCGACTTCTACAATCTTTTGTGCCGTATCTTTGATGACACTGACTGCAATAAGTGTGGACAGACTTCTCGCTCTGACGTTGGGGCTTCAGTACAGACAGGTGGTAACTTTAAGGAGGGTATGGGTCATTGTTGTCTGCGTTTGGCTTTACAGCACAAAGAATGCCGTGATATCAATTTACATTCTACCCATTGGTTATAGCATCTTTGCTATAGAGGTGATCCTGTGTATAATAGTCTCGACCTGCTGCTACACGAAGATTTATCAAGTACTTCGCCAAAACCAAGTTCACTTACAGGACAATGTACGTCAAGGACAACAGAACGGGGAACAAATTGCACTCAATGTAGCACGATACAGAAAGACAGTATCCACGGCATTGTGGGTGCAGATTACATTAGTGGCTTGCTATCTCCCATTTGCCTCAGTGGCAGCCGCAGTATTTTTTTATGGCCCTCTCCCCAACCTCGCATGGCATCCTCCATTAGCTCTTGTTATGTTGAACTCGACCCTAAGTCCATTTCTTTATTGTTGGAAGATAAGGGAAATGAAACAAGCAGTGAAGGACACCATCACACAAATGTGTTGTTTCTGTAATTAATCGTCGTAGCCAATGCTACAATCTCAATTCACTTCAGCGTTCGAAGATTCACGGCAGGAACACTAGAGGCAGTGGAGAGTTAGACCTTCCAATTTGTAGATTAAAAACAGGGCAACGATCATTTGCTTTTCGGGGAGCAAAGTTGTATAAAGTCTGTAATTATTTGTTAAATTTGTAACTTTTAGTTTTAGCATATTAGGATATATTCATGTAATTAGTTGTTAGTATTGACGGCGGAAGAGCCCTAGACAGGGAGCTGTTTAAATAAAGTATGTATGTATGTATGTATGTATGTATGTATGTATGTATGTATGTATGTATGTATGTATGTATGTATGTATGTATGTATGTATGTATGTATGTATGTATGTATGTATGTATGTGTGTATGTATGTGTCCACCCAACCGAAGTTACAAGGACCGAACTAGTGTTACACACCAACGTTGCGAGGACCACCGTAGTTGTGAGGACCGATACCTGGTCCTCGTAACCCTTAAGGCTCTAAACGGTCTAAAATGATCAGCAATGTCTCCCCGACTAGTTTAAGAGCTGGTCCTCGTAAACCACCGAAACCGTGTGTAAAATGGCGGTCCTCGCAAACCACCCAACATGGGTTTCAGGTTTACTTGACATTTCCATTACTACCTGGATACTTTGGGAAGAGTATCGCAAGCTGAGGATAACAGTCGATATTCCCTCTAATAAAAGTCCCTTTCAGATCCTTTTTACACTCTACTTTAAATTTTTGATTATACACACAATTTTGCGGTCCTCACAACGTTGGAGTGTAAACAAAGGATATTCCCTGAATGTAAAAAACACTTGCCCATCTAAATGCTACTTTGTTTAACAATTATTCGCCGAAGGCGAAGTGATTATCGGTGAATATCCACCGAGACGAAGTCGAGGTGAATATTCACCGATAATCACTCAGCCTGAGGCGGATAATTGTTTTAGTATAAATACACTGGCGATTATTTCAAAAAAGAGAGGAAAAAAAAAAAAACATTTCAACGCGAAATCATTTTCACTTACAGTGGCAAAACGACTACTGGCAGCCATTTTGTCCGTCGAGGTGATTATCGTCTCATAATCCGAGATAGCGAGCCAATGAGAGCGCGCAATTTTGTAAAATCACCTGTGTATTTATACTAAATGCAATTATTTCCATCCGTGTCTTTGGTTATAGAGCAACAGTCGTCTATGGGAACAGTTATTACTCCATGGCAGCTATCGTCATGCTTTGCTTGAGACTGCTGCGGGTCACTACGGACTGAATGAGAAAACTGGATCGCTCCACCAGCTATCTTTTAATCACACTAAAATGACCACTTTTTAATCAAATTTTAACCTAGTTTCAAGGCTTTGGGGAATAAAACAAAAGAAATTTTACACTGATCTAAGAAACTCATTTTAACCCCAGTTAAATTCCCCTTTCTCTTATAACCAAGTAAGAAACTTGGTATGTTTAAATTATCAAACTTAGTAAAATAATACAATGGAACCAAGGTAAAAAATTAATAGTTTTAATTTCCGCACTTTATCTTCATCACATAGAAGAACTGTATACAGCGACGTCAAAGTCGTTTTTTCCCACTCGGTATTCTCTACCGCTTGTCTACAATGACCAATTGTTGATTTACCATGGAAACGACTTATTTGTTGAGAAACAGGCCCCTCGACCACTTTTGCAATGTGTTTGGAGTCCCAGAAAATGATCACATAGTGAATTAGAAAGAATGTAACTGCTTCCACAGATGGCGCATCCTAATTCCACAGTATTTTGGCGCCGTCCATGACCCACCGAATAAAGCAGAACTTAGCAAGGGGTGGTACCACTTTTCAATTGTGAGTAGGCTTCTTTTGATTCAGTTTCTTTGCTGTTATACTGCAAATTATAGAAACTCTATTTGGTGTTTAATGCAAAGTTTCTTAACTTCCTTTTTATACGCGCTTTAAGAAAAACAAAGAGGAATTGTGGAATTTGAAAAAAAAAGGGATAATTTACTTCAGAGATCATTATACAACAATAAAAAGCTCGGATAACACAAAGGGTTTTTTTTACATCAAGTATTGTTGTCTCTGACAAATCGTAATTACCCTAATTTTCTTTTTGGACTCCCACCGCCCTTGCTAAGATCTGCTCCAGCAGTAAAATCATACACCGCGCAAACCCAGAGTTTTTTAAGACCAGCAACATATATGCCATATGCCAAGGCGCCCACCTTCAGTAAGTTATATGAGGCCGCCTTTAATAGGGGTTTACACCTTAAACAGCTAAAATGCAGCAGAACCACTATCAGGCCAGCCAACACGGATTCTTCTCCAGAGTTGCTATTCACCAGAAAAGTCGGTGACCACAAACTAATTATGCTTTACCTGCACATCAACGACAGACCCAGCGCTAGTAACGAGGCTGGAGAAATCAAATCCTTCATTCACATTTTTTGAACCACTGCTGGATTTGCCAGCAAAGAAAGAGACCACGGAACTGTATTTTTTTACGATGACAATGGGTGTTCCAATTAATCAACCACCTCTATTGCATCTACCTGGAGGCCCCGATGGTGGTTCTTACTATAGTTCTTGCCACTGTAAAGCAACCACCCAAATCTGATAGATTTTGTTCGGTTACATTTTACCCATGTCCAATCTGAATGACATGAATCAAAATCTCAACGTAACTGATTTATGTCATGTCTGCCAAGTCAAGACCCTGTCATGGGAAAATCAGCGAAACTATGCAGTCTTGAATGAAGCCTTTAAATTATTCTTTTGTTCATATTTAAGATAGCCCAACTAACCTCGTTTTTGAGACAAAAATTTTAAAGAATTTGTTATCCCGAACGAGGTTAGTTGGGCTATTTTGAATATGAACAAAAGAATAATTTAAAGGCTGCCATTTTTGCATGAGGTCTATGTTATGCGCAACAGTTGCCAGTTGAAGTCTCCTCAAGGACGGTGCCTACTATTGTTATTGCGCATACGTTTTGCGCATCTCCAGATACTCGGATTTCCTATCGCCGATGCTTACTAATACAAGGATATTTTTGCGCGGCTTTAAACTATCCGGAGAAAGTAGATCTTAGTAAGTACTCTTGGTATCCAAACAGAAAATTGGGGGTAACCATGCATTTTTGAGAGATAATTAAGCTTCAATTCGAGAAAGAACGCCATACATTGCTTTGTATTTTAAAGCTTTTTACAAATATTATTCATGAATTATCTTTCAAAAATGCGTGGTTACCCCCAATTTTCTTTTTGGATTTCAATAACACTTGTGAAGATCTACATTTCCTGCATAATCACACACCGGGGCAAAAATATCTTTAATTAGTAGGCACCGTCCTTAAAATTTCCTTAAGGGTGGTTGCTTCATAGAGGGATTGTACAATGATTCCGAAATCATTCCAAAATCTATTAGTATTTCGTGAAAAAGTAGACTTTTTTCTATAATTGTACAGTCAGATTACTTTTCAGCTTAACAACGAGACGAAGAAGACAAGGGATATTACAGTAAATTACCATGTTATCCATTTCTATTGTTTGTATCATCTAAACCTCAATATCAAGTTGAATTGAAGAGCTTCCTCAAGAGGGGCATTAAAGGCTTTTTTGGACGTTTAATTTTTGCAAACGGACTTGTTTTGACATGAGGAATGTTGTTCTGTAAACTTTTTTGCTTCATTCTCAAGAAAACTGGGCCAAAAATCGCAAAAACGCGCACAGGTAATTTTCATGTCAAAAAAGTGGTATGTAAAGAAATAGCAACATCCTGCAGAAAAAAATAATCAAACTCCTCACCAGGAAGCAATATTTGCCCCTTTACGGGAAGCCCTTCAATTTTAAGCAAGGGGCATATTAAAAACGATATACCAGTAGGTCACACTTTTGCAAACTCCGTGAAATTTAAAAACCATGAAACAAGACAAAAAAGTCTAGTTTTACACAAACTCTCAGGCAACTAGAAAATGCGGTCAAATTTCTTGGCCCACAAGCTGATCAACACTGTTGCCACTCAATCTCAAGAGATGATGATAACAGCCCAGAGTTTGCGTTAACTTTACACGCAAACCAACAAAGGAGGGGTGTGAACTGAAGCATTCCTCTGTTGTTGTTTTTATTGTTCAAATTGACTTTCTGACAGTCTGCCAGCACCACCCAAGCACTATGGGGTCTTAAATGTCTTGGACACCTTTTACAAATTTTGTCAACCAGGAAAAAGTAGGGTTGACAGATTTTGTAAGCAAAGTTATCAAGTTTATGCAAAAAATGCCAAATACCACCACATATGCAAGTAAAGAATAGCATAAAAGTATTGCCACGAACTGGGCCAATATGTACCCACCGGCAAAATCAGAGCATAATGCCAAAACTGGGGTACCATTTCTGTTTAGGATCAGCAATTTTCGTTTTACATATATTGCCCAAAAATTGATAAGAAGTCTCTGCAGTTTGTTTGACAAAAATAAAATATGAAACAGCTATAACCACTGTATTATGTAACAGCAAGACCTCTATTAGAATGTTTTGAATTATGGTTATTATTCCCATCATCCATTAGAGGGGAAGTTGCTAAAAGGCCACTTCCAGTGTATTTAACCGTATGGAAGATATCTTATTGACAGCTCAAATTTCGACAAGTCAGCAGAAATGCTTCAAGCCAATTTTACAGGTACACAGTCCCAAAGAGCCGGCCGGGTTCATCATGGCTACCTTCCTGCATTAGTAGCATCTTGTTCTACCGGTAACAGGGGCTTCATTAAGAGAAAAGCTGCAGGAAAATAATTTAAGATCAGTGAAGATCATTTTACCAGACCGCTCTCAGCACCACAATTTTCTCCAAAACAAGAATATAAAATGCCAATGAAACCCCTACATAAATTCAATAAGATGATCTATCAGAACCAATCCTAATCCCCCCTAACTCAGTAAATACAAAGCAACACATCATACGTGAAACCCTCAACATAACGCCTTGGCACTGCCAATGACCATCCTTAATTTACAATGAAGAAACTGTGTAGTGCTCACTGGAGGCTCTGCAAATAAAAGTGAAAATTGTTAGAAATACTGTATTTCTTTCTAAAGATCTCCACAGCAAAGACACAGATTATAATGGGGACCTTTGTAGATCAGAGGACGAGAATGACTACAAGTTTTCCGTTCTGAGCACGCACATTTCGAAAAATGTTGGCCTCCTCGTCCTCTGATCTCAAAGTCCCTAATAGCTTTTTAGCCCCAAGATTCCAAAGCTCACTCAGATATACATCACTGTTTCAACATTCAACACAAAATCATTAATAAAAACCCTCACATCATACTCATAATTATCACAAGTTAAGGTACATGTACCTTTGATTTTAAATGTCGCTATAATATTGAGTCAAACAATATAAAACAAAACAAGAAAGCTGTAAAGGTTTGTTCAATATATGCTCTGTCCCCATTTAACGTAGCAATGCTTATAGCCCAGGAAATCCCCATAATAATCTGGAGACCATAAAAATATTATTTTAAAACTGCATGAAAATTAATATTTAAAGTGGTACTATGATCAAATTTTTACCCCTTGATTTTTGGAGTGTATCACACAGAATTCCATAAAAGAACAAAAACGCCATTTACCGTTTGCAAATATTTGCATTGGTTCCGGAGATATTTAAAATATGCAAATGAGATGACTGATGACGTCATACACTCAACCCAATATTAACTTGAGTATATAAATAGAGCTAACTTGGCCAATTTGCAGCACAGACCATTGAAACTTGGTAGTCTAATAGTTCTACAGGAAACACACCTATGGTTATGAAAAATTATGTTCCCATGGCAACTCACTCTTTTCCAGTCCCCACCCACTTGCTTTCGATATGTTAGCGATTTTCAGCTTGAAAAAATAATCTTAAACAAGGCCACAAACTTGAGCTAACATATTTATATGCTTGCTGGATCATGCATATGAAGTGCTGTTAGCAAATATCAAAATGGAATGCCAAAGGTGGCCAAGAAATCTTTAAATATGGGGGAGGTCTGGAACCCAGTATTATGCCATGGTAACAGAACTGTTAAGCTCATATTGTGGAGCATTTAGTAAAATCTAATGCAAAAAATCAAAAAATTCTGATACAAATTGGCTGAGATATCTCTTTTCATCAGATTTGAACAAAATTTAGTTGAGTCTATGACGTCATCACTTGGCTAATTTGCATAGTTTAAAAACTCGAATATTTCTGGAACGAAAAGAGATATTTGATAAAAGTAAACAGCATTTTTCTTCTCACACAGACTACTTGTTTATGTTTCAAAATGGCTTAGATAGGAAAGATGTGATTTTCGTCATAGTACCACTTTAATAATGAAATGACAATCGTTAAAGATTTGATACGAGAATAACAAGATTACGAAATCACATGATGAGCAGAGGGAACAACTCTTGCAGACATCATCTGCCAATTAACTTGAACCACATTTACGAATCTTCTTTTCACGACTTTTCAAAGTTCTTGCACATCTAAACTCTAGAGCTAATTAACTTTTTTTTCATAATTTTGACCCAAGTTGCTGCAAAGGATGTTACAGTATTGTAACTACATGTACTGTAGCAATGGGGAAGTTGGATTTGTCTTAAAAAAGTAAGAATTCAATTATTAAAAATATCAGGGATAAGTTGAAGTGCATATTCATCAGCACTGGCAACTCAGCAAATAAACAAATAACTTGCATGCTTGTCTCCATACATGTAGGTCGCCCTCGGTCCTCTTTCTTGCAGCCTTTTTAGTTTTTGCATGTCTCTACAAATACAAATGTGCTAAACTATATACATGTAGCTATACGTAAGGTACATGTACAGTACAAATTGAGGTTATGTGATCTGTAGTGTTCAGTTTAGAATCCATTGCAACACCCAAGAGCTTAAGATTTTCTACAGTTGCGATTTCCTCTATTCACACAAACTGCAAGTGCAGCACTGTTGATATCCTTACTGTAACCAGTGTCTGTAGTCTGACATTTCTCGAGTCTCTGATAGAGTCATACATGTAATCACTCAAATGATTCTAAACTAGCGTTACAAGGACCACAGTATTAAAGGCAAGGTTTGGCCCTACATTCACCTCAAACACTTATTAAGCACTCGTATGATTCCACACCAGCATTAAAAGGACCACTGTCTGGAAGCTAGACAAGGTTTGGCAATACATTCATCTCTGATACACTCATTTAATCACTCAAATGATTCTAAACTAGCATTACAAGGACCACAGTATTGAAGGCAAGGTTTGGCCCCACTTCATCTCTAAAACACTTATTACACAATCATATGATTCTACACCAGTGTTAAAAGGACCACTGTCTGGAAGCTAGACTAGGTTTGGCAATACATTCATCTCTGATACACTAATTTAATCACTCAAATGATTCTAAACTAGCGTTACAAGGACCACAGTATTGAAGGCAAGGTTTGGCCCCACTTCAACTCTAAAAAACTTATTAAGCACTCATAAGATTCTACACCAGCATTAAAAGGACCACTGTCTGGAACACAAGGCTTGGCCCTAAATTCATCTCTGATAGATTCATAATCACTCAAATGATTCTAAACTAGAGTTACAAGGACCACAGTATTGAAGGCAAGGTTTGGCCCTACAGTCATCTCTAAAACACTTATTACACAATCATATGATTCTACACCACTGTTAAAAGGACCACTGTCTGAAAGACAAGGTTTGGCACTATGTACATTCATCTCTGATACACTCATAACTCAAATGATTCTACACTACTGTTACAAGGACAGAACAGTGGTGTCTCCTAAATTTTTATACTGACCATCACTAATGGAGAAAGGATACTTAGCAATATAAATGTGGTTGTGTGAAGAGAAGTTAAAGGGAAAACAGCTCACTTAAGGTTGCCGTCCGCGTCTCAAAAACGCGCCTGCTTAAGCTCCCTATTGAGCACTCATATGATTCTACACCAGCATTAAAAGGACCACTGTCTGGAACACAAGGTTTGGCCCTAAATTCATCTCTGATAGATTCATAATCACTCAAATGATTCTAAACCAGAGTTGCAAGGACCACAGTATTGAAGGCAAGGTTTGGCCCTACAGTAATCTCTAAAACACTTATTACACAATCATATGATTCTACACCACTGTTAAAAGGACCACTGTTTCGAAGCTAGACTAGGTTTGGCAATACATTCATCTCTGATACACTAATTTAATCACTCAAATGATTCTAAACTAGCGTTACAAGGACCACAGTATTGAAGGCAAGGTTTGGCCCCACTTCATCTCTAAAACACTTATTAAGCACTCATATGATTCTACACCAGCATTAAAAGGACCACTGTCTGGAAGGCAAGGTTTGGCCCTAAATTTATATTTGATAGATTCATAATCACTCAAATGATTCTAAACTAGAGTTACAAGGACCACAGTATTGAAGGCAAGGTTTGGCCCTCCATTCACCTCAAACACTTATTAAGCAATCGTATGATTCCACACCAGCATTAAAAGGACCACTGTCTGGAACACAAGGTTTGGCCCTAAATTCATCTCTGATAGATTCATAATCACTCAAATGATTCTAAACCAGAGTTGCAAGGACCACAGTATTGAAGGCAAGGTTTGGTCCTAACACCATCTCTAAAACACTTATTAAGCACTCGTATGATTCCACACCAGCATTAAAAGGACCAATGTCTGGAAGCTAGACTAGGTTTGGCAATACTTTCATTTAATCACTCAAATGATTCTAAACTAGCGTTACAAGGACCACAGTATTGAAGGCAAGGTTTGGCCCTCCATTCACCTCAAATACTTCTTAAGCACTCGTATGATTCCACACCAGCATTAAAAGGACCACTGTCTGGAACACAAGGTTTGGCCCTAAATTCATCTCTGATAGATTCATAATCACTCAAAATAATGATTTTAAACTAGAATTACAAGGACCACAGTATTGAAGGCAAGGTTTGGCCCTACAGTCATCTCTAAAACACTTATTACGCACTCATATGATTCTACACCAGCGTTAAAAGGACCACTGTCTGGAAGACAACGTTTGGCACTATGTACATTCATCTCTGATACACTCATAACTCAAATGATTCTACACTAGTGTTGCAAGGACTACAGTATTGAAGGCAAGGTTTGGCCCCACATTCATCTCTAACACACTTATTATGGAGCTTAAGCACGTGCGTTTTCGAGACGAGGGCGGCAAGTGGAAGTGAACATTTCGCATGCCAGAACAGTGGTGTCTCCTAAATTTTTATACTGATCATCACTAATGGAGAAAGGATACTTAGCAACATAAATGTGGTTGTGTGAAGAGAAGTTAAAGGGAAAACAGCTCACTTAAGGTTGCCATCCGCGTCTCAAAAACGCTCCTGCTTAAGCTCCCTATTGAGCACTCATATGATTCTACACCAGCATTAAAAGGACCACTATCTGGAACACAAGGTTTGGCCAAATTTTCATCTCTGATAGCTTCATAATCACTCAAATGATTCTAAACCAGTGTTGCAAGGACCACAGTATTGAAGGCAAGGTTTGGCCCTACCATCATCTCTAAAACACTTATTAAGCACTCGTATGATTCCAAACCAGCATTAAAAGGACCACTGTCTGGAAGCTAGACAAGGTTTGGCAATACATTCATCTCTGATACACTAATTTAATCACTCAAATGATTCTAAACTAGCGTTACAAGGACCACAGTATTGAAGGCAAGGTTTGGCCCCACTTCATCTCTAAAACACTTATTAAGCACTCATATGATTCTACACCAGCATTAAAAGGACCACTGTCTGGAAGGCAAGGTTTGGCCCTAAATTCATCTCTGATAGATTCATAATCACTCAAATGATTTTAAACTAGAGTTACAAGGACCACAGTATTGAAGGCAAGGTTTGGCCCTCCATTCACCTCAAACACTTATTAAGCACTCGTATGATTCCACACCAGCATTAAAAGGACCACTGTCTGGAAGCTAGACAAGGTTTGGCAATACATTAATTTCTGATACACTCATTTAATCACTCAAATGATTCTAAACTAGCGTTACAAGGACCACAGTATTAAAGGCAAGGTTTGGCCCTACATTCACCTCAAACACTTATTAAGCACTCGTATGATTCCACACCAGCATTAAAAGGACCACTGTCTGGAAGACAAGGTTTGGCCCAACATTCAACTCTGATACTCATAATGACTCAAATGATTCTACACTAGCATTGCAAGGACCACAGTATTAAAGGCAAGGTTTGGCCCTACATTCACCTCAAACACTTATTAAGCACTCGTATGATTCTACACCAGCATTAAAAGGACCACTGTCTGGAACACAAGGTTTGGCCCTAAATTCATCTCTGATAGATTCATAATCACTCAAATGATTCTAAACCAGAGTTGCAAGGACCACAGTATTGAAGGCAAGGTTTGGCCCTACAGTAATCTCTAAAACACTTATTACACAATCATATGATTCTACACCACTGTTAAAAGGACCACTGTTTCGAAGCTAGACTAGGTTTGGCAATACATTCATCTCTGATACACTAATTTAATCACTCAAATGATTCTAAACTAGCGTTACAAGGACCACAGTACTGAAGGCAAGGTTTGGCCCCACTTCATCTCTAAAACACTTATTAAGCACTCATATGATTCTACACCAGCATTAAAAGGACCACTGTCTGGAAGGCAAGGTTTGGCCCTAAATTCATCTCTGATAGATTCATAATCACTCAAATGATTTTAAACTAGAGTTACAAGGACCACAGTATTGAAGGCAAGGTTTGGCCCTCCATTCACCTCAAACACTTATTAAGCACTCGTATGATTCCACACCAGCATTGAAAGGACCACTGTCTGGAAGCTAGACAAGGTTTGGCAATACCTTCATCTCTGATACACTCATTTAATCACTCAAATGATTCTAAACTAGCGTTACAAGGACCACAGTATTGAAGGCAAGGTTTGGCCCTACAGTCATCTCTAAAACACTTATTACGCACTCATATGATTCTACACCAGCGTTAAAAGGACCACTGTCTGGAAGACAAGGTTTGGCCCAACATTCAACTCTGATACACTCATAATGACTCAAATGATTCTACACTAGCATTGCAAGGACCACAGTATTGAAGGCAAGGTTTGGCCCTACATTCATCTCAAACACTTATTAAGCACTCGTATGATTCTACACCAGCATTAAAAGGACCACTGTCTGGAACACAAGGTTTGGCCCTACATTCATCTCTAATAGGTTCATAATCACTTACAGTGCGTTTCACAAAACTTTTGACAAACAGTCTCCGAACTTTGTTTGAAATTCCTTAAGTTCGCTACAAATTTGGCAATTTCATTACGTAGTTGTTATTCAAATTGTGAACTTCGAAACGAAGTTGTGAATTTCACCACGAACTTCGTTGGGAAGTTAAGGAGTTTGTCGCGAGAGAAGTTCGCAACGTTCGGTGTAAATTTCTCGGAATTTTCTTAGAAGTTGTGGTTACGTTGATTGGGGATTACTGGTTTTAAAATGGGTTATAAAATGTTGAAAACTGAATATTCCCAGATGTCACCCGACACCTGCCTAAAAATTATAGAATACAATCTCTGTCGTGTGAACTTCTACGCATGGTTGCTTAAAAGTATTTTATAGTTAAATCTAACAGAGATAGAAAGAAACCCTATTTTCAGGACATACATCATTCTAAAAAATAGCGCAAGAAACAAAACATTTCAATGTCATGTTGTTCAACGTTTGTCTTTACATTTCTAGTGTAAACAAAATACGAGTCGCGCCATCTGTCTGTAATGTGAAGTCCCGGCTCCGTACCTCTCAAATAATTTACCTTTAAGAAGGAAACATCAAAAAATTAGTCTTGCTTGGTTGAGAAATTTTTTCAGTTTAAATTCATTTGTAGTTATATTACCAAACCAACTACACCGAATGATGTGGACTTTGCTCACGACAAATTTCGCTACTTCCCAACGAAATTCGATGTGAAATTTCACAACTTCGTTTCGAAGTTCACAATTTGATTGACAACTACGTAATGAAATTGCCAAGTTCGTAGCGAACTTTGGGAATTTCAAACGACTTCGGAAACCGCTTGTCAAAAGTTTTGTGAAACGCACTGTAAATGATTCTAAACTAGAATTACAAGGACCACAGTATTGAAGGCAAGATTTGGCCCCACATTCATCTCTAAAATACTTATTAAGCACTCGTATGATTCCACACCAGCATTAAAAGGACCACTGTCTGGAAGCTAGACAAGATTTGGCAATACATTTATCTCTGATACACTCATTTAATCACTCAATTGATTCTAAACTAGCGTTACAAGGATCACAGTATTGAAGGCAAGGTTTGGCCCCACTTCATCTCTAAAACACTTATTAAGCACTCATATGATTCTACACCAGCATTAAAAGGACCACTATCTGGAAGACAAGGTTTGGCCCTAAATTCATCTCTGATAGATTCATAATCACTCAAATGATTCTAAACTAGAGTTACAAGGACCACAGTATTGAAGGCAAGGTTTGGCCCTACATTCACCTCAAACACTTATTAAGCACTCGTATGATTCCACACCAGCATTGAAAGGACCACTGTCTGGAAGACAAGGTTTGGCCCTAACTTAATCTTTGATACACTCATATAATCACTTAAGGTAATTCCTTAGTATTGCATTGCGCATCCCTACTGCGCACATGGGCACGTGCGCATACAAAACGTAAGAGATTTCGCTTAAATTAAACCCGATAGCGAAATAAATGCTCCTTTTCTTTCAAACAAGCACAGTGACCCCCCCCCCCCCCCTTTTTTTTTTTTTTCAGGTATTTGCTAAGAACAGTTTAATAAAGAACATATGTGAAGAAGACGAAAAGTTTGATAGTAGAACATGAATTTTTTTTGGAAAACAGTTCCGTACTGGGTGTATTTTACCCAAGGCGAGGACTTCAATCTGACCACTGTCCCAAAAAGTGTGCTATTCCCACAACCAGGGAATCAAAAACAGCGTAAATGAAGCAATACTGCTTATGTAAATAAAAGAAGCTTTATTTTCAAAATAAAATTTTGTGTCTTTGAAGTAACCAAGACTTAATTCTGTATGAAGGCGATTCGAATTTCTAACGTGAAAACAGTAAAAATACTCCATTTTAAGAGCCTGCTGACGCATAAACAAGCACGGTGACCCCATTTTTTTATTGCATTTTTTTAATGTTCATATCATGAATGTTAATTATGCCATGTTTCCAAAAAAGTTTGATAGTAGAACAATTTGAAGGGAATTACCTTAAATAATTCTACATTACCGTTACAAGGACCACAGTATTGAAGATAAGTTTTGGCAATACGTTAATCTCTGATACACTCATATAATCACTCAAATGATTCTATACTAGCATTACAAGGACCATGGTATTGAAGACAAGGCTTGGCTCTACATTCATCTCTGATGTACAGTACAGTGCAAATGTAAGTTGACAGTCCCTCGAAGCTCGATCCGCGAAACTCGATTCTCGATCCTAGATTCTCGAAAACTTAGAGGATCGAGGCTCGAGTCAAGTTTTGAGACGTTTGAGGGCTTTTGAGAAATTTTCGAGACAATTTTCGAGACTTTCGAGTGGAGAAATCAAAGGAGTTTTCGCATGATTCATTTTTCACATCTTTCTTCCTGTCTATTTTATACGGCTTTTATTTTATCTTACTGTTGGTTTCCATCATTTTTCGCGTTCGTCAGAAACTCTGGCAAGGGATGTAAGTGTCTTCATTGAATTATTTTGTGTACTCCTGAAAAAAAAGTGTTTACCCAGCATTGTAAGTTTCGCGATATCGTAGATCGGTCGCTTTGTGCATGCGTTGTTGATTTCAACTTGAATATTTAATTAGCCCTCTACCGTGTATTCACACAGAAAGTAGTTAGAAAGGGTATTTTGCACTTTGTGCCCCCAAAACTTACATGGAATGAATTTTTCCATTAGTTCATTTTATGCAAAAAGTTGTGCCCGGAAAGGCGTGATATTCGCTGTGTCGCTGTGTTTTGTGTCGGTGTTCGTATGACATCACAACCTTTGTTTTGTTTTTGCTGAATGATAGTTTTGGTTTGCATGATACTCTGTTGTAGTTTAAGATATGAGCCTATAGTTGGGGTACAGAGCGATGCTTTGTTTGTAGGGTTTAATAAAACATTGAAATTAATCCCCGTCACTCTACGAGTTTGGTGCGATTTTCAGTACGAGCCCAAATGTTTACGCATCGCAAAGCAGCAGGGTAAAGGCCGGTTTAGGTCTTGCCAATTACCCTTTAATTGACATGGCGGTTTCTCATTAAGTGTTCGCCCGACTTCAAAAATTTCGGAGTGAAACAACAATTTCAGAGTCATGTGGTTTTTAAGTCAAGTATTTATTGCTTCACGTTTGAAGCACACTCAATGCTTGCATTTTCACGTTCGCTTAAGTTGACGCCGTTGTCAGTTTTGCGCAAATTAAATGTATCTTGTCTGGAGTAAATTGCTGGCAGCAAGGAGTCTTTGTTACCGGTATGTTCGCTACTTCAGAATACTCAAAAGCATCTGAACTTAGTTGACGTCAGCACAAGAAGCAGTTGGAAAAAAATTCAAATTTTCGTATCGCATAGTATCCTGTAAATATTTTTACATTCAAGTTTGTTTGCATTTTGTATGTTCAGTTGAAGACTTTTGCCGCCGCTTTCTGTTTACCGCAATGTGTATCGTTCGCAATGTGCATGGAGGCTTGACTCGTTATGAATGTGTTTCCAAGAAATTTAGGCAGTTATGAACACTGAAGTCGAGAAAACATGAGCGGTGATAAAACATTGCGCATACAGTGGAAGCGATCGTGAAAAAGACATGTAATTTGGTACCAAGTGTCTGCAAATATTAAAGGCGGTGTCGTGTCAAAAGCTTTTGTCTAACGCTATTGTTTCGCTTTCGAGAAGTCTCACCTCACCTTACCTAGAGATTTCTGATCAAGATCCTCGAAAAAAATTTCGAGGGTCTGGAAACTCGATCCTCGAAACTCGAAAACATTGAGGATCGCGGAGAGAGTTTCGCATCGAGACTGTCAACTTACATTTGCACGGTACTGTACTCATATAATATTCAAAATTAGCGTTAAAAGGACCACAGTATTAAAGGCAAGGTTTGGCCCTACAATCATCTCTAAAACACTTATTAACCTCTGTTGTAATTTTACAGTGCAACACACCTTACCGTGGCAACCCAACAAACTTTCACATTTGACAATTATGTGTAAATATGTCAACTCCACAACCCATGCAACGGTGTTAAACTTACAACTGTACAAACTTTACAAGGAGGCGTGACTGTCAATCAAATTCACAAATGCTGATTGGCAGACAATTAATTTTGTGAATAAACTTTGTTAGATGGCCACCGTAAGGCGCGTTGCACTTTAAGCACTCATAATAAAATTATTATGATTGGGCACAAGGTTTGGTCGTACATTCAGCAATGATAATTTCTGAAGCACTCCTATGATCCTACACTAGCCTTATATACATGTATAAGGACCACAATAATGAAGACTACAATCTCAGACAAAACCTGTTGAGACAAAGTGACATTTTTGGTACTCCAACAAGTTATCCAAACGTTCCGCTTAAATGCCTCCCTTTCCTCTCCCCCCAAACTCAATGTTGGCTTATCTTGGTCGGAAATACAGTACCGCTCGAAACTATTTGTGCATTTGCTGCGGTAGGTGAAACCGCAGGTTCAATCTCCAGTTTGACCAAGGTAAAACCTCGTCCACGGTAACCAAAAGCAGAGGTTTCACCTAGAGGACGCAGTTTGCTTTTATTTGGAGCAGATGCTATCAAAGAAATCTGCAGATTCTTGCGGATCAATCGCAGCGATAATATATTAATAATAATAATATTAGTATGTGTATTTACCGATTATCATAAAGTTGCTTTAATAAAAGCATTGATCATTTATCTTTTTCCAGCAAACGACAAGATTTCTAAAAGTTGTTCGAGATCTGTTGAATACAGATGTTATAAAGATCAGCAGAAATTCTATCAAAAAATTTACACGTGTTTGGGAAAACTCGTCTTAAAGCCCCGTTCAAACGGTCATGATAGTTGATGATAGTTGATGATAGTTTCAACTATCATTCACTATCATTGACTATCATGTTTGCGATCAAACGGTCCATGATAGTTCATGATAGTTGACGAAATCGCGCAATGTGCTGGCGTAGCTAACTGGTACCTAGTCTCCTACCGCGCGCGATTGTAAACAAACATGGCCGTGCCTCGTACTCATCTATTAGGTTGCATATCAAACTACTACTCCACTTCTCGTTGTCTGGTTTTTTAGCTTTTTTAGCTTTTCTCACTTTCTCGCTTTCAGCGTCACTGTCGTCCGAATATTCGTCCAAATTATTGTTTTGTTGTTCCTCACAGGACGATGGCAAACTTGCGGTAGCCATATTGCATTGAGCCCGCCTTGGTTACCCCCGCTGACCGAAAAACTATCATGCACTATCATCCGCTCGGTCAAACGGAAAAAACTATCATGAACTATCATGTCGAATTTGAACATGTCCAAACTGCATGATAGTTGATGATAGTGAATGATAGTTCGTGTTCAAACGTGCGTGATAGTTGAAACTATCATCAACTATCATCAACTATCATGACCGTTTGAACGGGCCTTAACGGTGATGCCGCTTGTCGAGCAACCGGCTTTGCAAGATTCGCGAAAGTCAATTTGATCTGATTGACCGAAAGATGGAAGAAAATGATAAACTTTACAAGTAATTGTCAGCCGTTCCGGCAACGTGGATCTCCATTTGTTACAACTGTGTTAAGCAGTTTGAATCGAACAATGTGTTTCATGAGCTATCGCTCTCTCTTTCGTGACAGAAGAAGGCAGCTTAGTTTGTATTTACGTTTTAACTGACCAAATTGGCAGAGGCTTCATTGAACTGGTCTATCGTGTGGTCGTTGAAGCATTAATTTAAGTTAATCTTAACAATTCAGAGGAATGAATATTTCCGAATTTCAAGCTCAACTGCTGAATTACCTGCCACTTAATTTTTTGAATCAGAAATGATCGTAATTAACCCGCGACAAGGAGTGGTTAGGAATTGCTTAAGAAACTTCAAGTATACGGTTATGGTTCTGCGCTGGTGTAATCTTTGAGTCATTACATGTTGTATTAAGGTTTAGTTCAAAGATGGAGCTTTTCAACAACTATCCCGTAAACATTTCTATTTGGACCGGACACAAACTTTGAAGCGCTTTTGATTCTAAATATATCTCCTGTCGGACTGCACTGCACTAGCGGCGACTTAAGTTATGCCTTATCCACACAGTTTTTTAAAACCTTACAAATTATTTAACATAAAGATGTAAGAATTAGGCATCATGAAAGGTTATCAACATTCTCTGTTCTCAGCTGTCACGGCGAAATGAGATGAACATATTAAACAGGCTTTCATGACAGTGTGTTGTGTTGCATCGGTGCTGCGAAAAACAGTTTGGATATTCATTCTTTACCTTGGGGAGCTAGGCGTGATAATATTAAACAATGCTTTGCAAAAGTACCATTGTTTTCTTGCGGCACATAATTACCGCAATTAAGTCACCCTCGGCATTCGGTTGCTTTCGTCTTTGCCTCGGTTGCGGTTTTCGTCCAACCTTGATGATTTCGCGGTAAACACTATCGGCAGAACAAGGTATTACCGCATGCAAATGCACTAATAGTTTCGAGCGGTTCTGTATACTGTAGAACATAGGACAATACTCAGCGACATTGACTGATGGGGGAGGGGAGTGGGACGAGGAGAGTAAATATGGGCGTGTAAAAATGGAGGTGAATTTGTGTCACTGTCTCAACAGTTTTGTCCGAGATTGTAGGTTTGGTACTACATTCATCCTACAATCACCTCTGTTACATTTACATTCACTCAAATGATTCTACACTAGCGTTACAAGGACCACTATTATGCAGACAATGTTCGGCCATATATTCATCCCTGATACACTTATTAAGCACTCACAAGATTCTACACAAGCGTAATAAGGACGACTGTTTTGGGGACAAGGTCTGACCATACATGTACATTCATCCCTGATACACTCATAAGCATGCACAATAATGACTCTTAACTAGAGTTATAAGACAGTCATGGTTTGGTCCTACATGAGCATTCATCTCTGATAGACTGCCATAAGCACTCACAATTATTCTACAGTGAAGCTATAGGGATTACTGAATCTAAGACAAGTTTTGAAGTTGAGAAAACATGAGCCGTGATAAAAAATCGCGCATATTTGTCTGCAAATATTAAAGGCAGCCGCGTGTCAAAAGCTTTTGTCTAACGCTTTCGAGAAGACTAAAAGTCATCTCTGCCATCATTACAAACTGATCAAATTATTGTCCCTCGCGATAAAAAGGTGCACATTATTGCTTACATTTTACATGTTGCCCAACTAGGAAGCACCACAGGTTTTAAATTTTGTCCATCTCTATGGCCCAGTCAAGTAAAGGGGTTTAGCAAAATCCTGTAGGTTGAGCCTAGCCCTCAATATTACACTCTACAGGTGCTAAAACAAAACGGCTCCTTTAGGAGCCACCATATCAAATAAAAGCTATGACCAATAATTATATTATCGACCACCTGATATTCCCATTCCTTAGCTTTCCAATCTTAGACCTTTATCAACTTGTTTGATAAAATCAATTTCTTTTACGAATAGGCTGCCATCTTGGTTTCTCAAAGTGAGTGAAACCTGGGGAGCGTGTCTCCCCAGGTTTTGCTCGCATTGAGATACCCACGGATGGTCACAGTGACTCAGCAAAAGCGACGATCTATCAAGACCTTTTGATAACTAAAAGATATAATGCACGAACATGGGGCGAACTCGATCTTCTTTGGTAAACTGTGGGGCAAACTTCAACGGGGCAAAACCACGGTTATTCTTTTATGCCTTGGGCCCTGTTCAAATACTAATGCCACAATTATGCTCAAATTCCCCACAACTGAAGTGAGTGAATACAAAGACAGTAAATACCATTTTCCCTCATTTCCTGTTTTTTCTTCTCAACTCCTAATAACTCGACCTCCTTATAACTCGAATTCACTGTAATAAATTATGTACATGTAGAAATGACAATATTTATAACCAGCAACCGTTAAAATTGATCCATAGATCCTCCTGCTCTGCCGCTGGTTTCAAGAAAACTGTCGACTAATTATGACTGAGTAAACAAAACCTGTTGCACCAGACCAACCAAGGAAGAGAGCGAGGGTCGCTAAAATTTCGAACCCATCACAAATTTCCGATCTCTTTGATTCATTTCGGCACTCGTAAGACTGAAAATACGCTATACTAAACAAGCAACATGTAGCAATGCAATGCAACGCAATGCTAAGTACCGCAAGTTTTTTTTTTTTTGGTGGGCGAGATTCCTTAAAGTAAGCTTACATAAGCCCCATAATATACCTAGTACAAAAGGTGAATGTGCCACTTACCAACCAATCGTCTCACCCGCACATTTCTTCTTGAACCGTTCTACCGAAGAACACTCTATGAACGCATATTTTCACTTCGAAGACGTTTTCTAAGTATGATGACCGGCGATTGCAGAGGCAACTTTGGATAGAAATAACCTGCGGAGCACGAACAGGCGACTTTCCCCACGAGGATTTTAAAAACGATGACGTAAACAACGAAACAACCTCGTTTCCAGGTTGCAAAAAGCAAGCCCTTCGAAAAAACAAGAAGAGACCTATTTTCCGAAGTTGGGAAAATAAAATGGCGATTTAGATGCATTCGTTAACTCCATTGGATTTTTCTTGTTTTATTATTTTTGTTTTGGTTGTTGCTTTCATGATTTCTTTTAAGTGCTCAAAGAATGGTTTAAGCCCCGTGGGGGGGGGGGGAGGGGGCAGTGGGGTGGGTGGATAGAGTGCACTGCTTTAACGTCTTGTTTTACATTGTACTTCTCAAGAAAAAGACATGTCACAACAATAAGACAATTTCAACAGTGCTTCTTTTAATACCGTGTAAGCAAGTTGTTTCATTCATACTTGTAAACTTTCTAACAACATGGGCAATGAAACACGCGCAACAATAAGCTGCTGGCACAAACGGTGAAAACTGCCGGACCTCCAGATACATCGCTCGAGTAAATTTGTCTAAAACTTGCAAGCATGTATCTGAATTAGCTTGGGTATTTACAGATGATGTTTTGTCATTTATTACATCCGTATTGAAATACATGATGTTCCTTGCAAACTTACTGGCACTAAGCAGTGCAATTTATTCACTAATCGCTCGATATCTTTGATCTTACTTGCATCATTTTCTTAGCCCATCGTAAGAGCGTTTCCAAGAAAACGGATCTACTGAAGTGGATTATTAAAGAACAATATTGAAGGAAAACACAATACGGTTTTAAAACAGGTGTACTAAGGTGGTATTTGACTTCGCGCAATGCAATTTGGATCTGAAGTCATACTTGTGATTACCAGTTGAACTCGCGCTGATTACAGACCAAATTGCACTCCGATAGGTTAAATTAACACCAACTAGTAATGAGGGAAATAATGAAATTCTAGAGTATACGTAAAATTGCACAGCTGGCCGTCATGTTTTGGTAAGAATGTGGGATTAAATGTCTATTTGACGAGTCTCGAACGTTCATTGTAAGCATACGGTCGTACTATCCCTGCCCTTTGTTTCTGTAGTTTCCGAGGACATATGGAAGAACAGAACATTAAGCCAGACGCATCTTCAACAGGCCCGTAAAATTTCAACCATCTTAATCAGCAAATGACGTCAACAATTGTCTAAATGCAAGGAATATAGGAATTCACTTACATTTGACTACTAATTGAGATTGAATAGCAACGTTCAGTGTGAAAAACAAGACTGTCCACCCCCTGGCCTTTCTGCCCAATTACAGTCCCTATTTGAAGTTGATCTATTCCTAATATGGGTGTGGGTGTATGTCCATCAATTACTTGTGTTCGTCTCTATGGTTTCAGAGACATGACAGGTGGACCACATGGTCAAGAAGCTTAACCGAGGTCAAGGTCAAGCAGCAGGTTCTTTTTTTTCTGCACGAACAGAAGTCGTCCCGAAAAATATCCCTTAACGATATTACCACATAACAATGCTAAAATATAATATAACAGTGGTGACTAATTTTCACTGAGAAGTTCCTGGACAAAGAAGAAATCAACGTGCTATTCTCTTTTTAAGGTGAGCATAAAACACCAGGGCAATCGACTCTGCACAGTCTAAATGCTTCAAGAAAACCCCTTTAAACGGCAGCCTCTCTCTTGTTATTGTACCAGAGAAGCTTTAAAATGCAATCCATCATAACGGAAACAGCCCAAAACAACTCCCAAGGAACCTACAACAAGTGCATTCTCTTGACGCACTAATCTTTTTTTCCAGAAAGAATCTGAAAGCCAGGTCAGACCATAACAGAGAAAAAAAGATTGAGAAGTCGTTTCGTGAAAAGTAAGTCTAAATTTATGTTTTATTTTAAGTTGAACAAACACATTTCATTCAGAGTGAGCCTAACTTTTCCTTAATTTTACCTCAAAGTCGCATTTTACACTGGCTTGACTTGTCGTCCTCCTAAAAATGGCATTCATTTCGCTCCTGTATTCCACTCACGTGGATTCGACGGTTTCACGAATGTTGAGATGTCTACTACAATGACAGAAAGAGCAAAGGAAATGAAGGAAAAATAATGAATCTTCCTTTTTACGAGCATTTGTGTTATTAACAAGCAAAGCATTACCATTATGCATAAACCGAAAATGTGCAACCGTCACCACGAGGTCTGCAGTAACTTATACATACAGATGTTAAGAATCCAACTGGACAAAACATTTTTTCTTGTGACATTTTCTGTAGTGGTTGTAACCTCTTACAACCAAGTAAAGCTGACTCCAAAGATCACATATAGGCAAACAACAAACGAAGGGCTTCCATGTAAATCATAAAAAAATTCAAATTGCAATATAAAGCCCCTAAAATTAATATATTGTTAACTTATTCAAAGTACCAGCATGTCAGCATCGTCATCATTATCACCATCACCATCACAATCACTATATGAAAGGGGAGTCAGGGTGACTTAGAGGGGAGTCAGGGTGGCTTAGTGGTTATCACCACTGCGACCTAAGGTTCAACCTTGGCCTCGAGGTCAAATGTGGGCTGAGTTTCAGTCAATCTCCATCTGACTCCAAGGGTTTTTCTCCAGGTAATCCGGTTTTCCTCCCTCATAAAAATCGACTCCAGATAAATAACATCCAGGTAGATAACCTCGTATTGGGATAACCTCTGGTATTTCTCCCTTTTCATTGTATTAAATGAATAAAGTTGGTATTTAAAGTATTTAAAGGGGCTCTGCCACAGATATTTTGTTGCATTTTTGTCAAAACTACTAAAACGTTAATTTGACAAGGTACTTTTTTCCAACCATGAAATTATTCTTAAACCAAGAACACAATGTTACGTGATCTCTCTGTGAAAGGGCAAACAATGATTAGGTCAGCATTGTTTTCTCAAATACAAACCAAATCATCCTTGAATGTTTCGATCTTAGCCATCCACAGCCATCATGATTCCTATATAATAGTAGGGATACAGGTATTTTTCGCTATTGAAAAGTGACCCTGAAATAGGTGACATGACCCCTTAAATATTGCTGCTAATAACAATATAATAATTATTTAAAGGACCTACATGTAGAGTTCTGTTTCCAAGATACAAGTCACAGAAAAGAGAATCATTCATATGGAGACAACAAAACAACCTTTCCCACAGGTATTAGTAACTAAAAGATTAAACAGAAAAAAAAATTGTTAAACTTTGCATTTTCTCTGTCTTGTCAAATTATTGACATGTTTTGCAAGTACTTAAAGATGCTGTTTTTCCACAGATAATAATGCTTAGGCAACATCATTCCATCTAATACCGACAAAAGGAAATCAATCTCTTAACATGAAACACATATCAACTGTGGGAATCTGGAAAGTCATGTATAAGGAAAGAAGAAAAGGAGATACATTGCACGAAAGCCTATAAGAGTCTTAGAATCAAACCTGGGCCACATTCATGGATGCTCTCACCACTGCATCCATGCTTGCCCACTCACACCAAAAATTAACAGTAATTCCTGTACATGTATGTCAAACAAAAAAAAGCAAATAAAGTTATACAAGTGTTATCTTTGCAATAGTTTCTATCACCACAGCTGCTGAATCAAATTTAATATTTTTGTAATGCATTAATTTAAGAGGGCCAAGAGAGAATCAGAAACTGAAAAGGCTAAGAAATGGATTTTAGCAGACACAGATCAACCTGGTCTACATGCCATATTTATCAATGACACAATTGGTAAGTTTCAGTAATTCATATACATAAGAGACCTTATTTTTGTTACCATCAAAATATTCAGCATGTAGTTAAGCCTACATGTATTTTTGGAAATAACAAATGGTGCTTACATGCGCTGTACATACATGTACATTGTATCGATGGATGACAAGCCTTCTATTTTCAATTCACATTTATTTATTAAATTATTGTAATGATTTTACTAATATTGGTACAGACTTGTAAGACTTAGTAAGGTCAGTTGGATGTTTAAAAAAACATCCCTGCAGAAAGTGAATTTGACAGTTCACAAAAAATTATCTCAAGTCACACCCTACATAACTATAATTACATGTATGCCTCATTCGTGCTACTTCAAATATGGAAGCCACAAGACGTTTGATGTTGCTTGCATGACAAGGTAGCATATTCACTTATATAAACACAAATTTTCCAGTTTCATTCTCCTTAAAATCATTATTTTTTCCCTATTAAGGCAGATTGCACTGAAAACATTTTTTGTTTCATGTCTGATGTAATTAATTTCCATGCAACGAACGCATGTGTGTAAATCCCCTTTCAGCCATCAGAAATGTTTGTAAATGTTTCAAAATTGCACTTGATGAAGGAGGGTTTTTTTCTGGAACCATTCAGAAGAACGAATGATTATACTCCTGCAGTACACCCTGAATCAATAGCAACGCAATCTCACTTGGGCCTCCATGTTTTTCTGGGTCAATCTGCCCCTTTTTAGCTTCCTAATCCCCATTTCGTAGTAGTACTTTACTGCATTGGGCATTTTTCCTGTCATGCTGGTTCCCAGATCGACTCCCTCTCATATCTCGTGCCCAGGCCATGTGCGCAGTTTGGGTCACATTTGAATTCGTTTGTCGTAAGCACAGCTGACGATTGCTGGAGACTTTGCAAATGTTTGGTGAGTAGGGACATTTGTGCTAGCTTTTTCTTCCATGTAAGTAACCAGGTATCCATTTTTCTTTATTTTGAACTATAATTTTGCTTCAGTAATCATGTTATACATCTGGTAAGTGTGTCCTTGGTTCATGTTATCAGTCCCAGTTTTGCTTGATTGGTTTTGCAGTTTTGGTCGTGTTAGTCTGTCCATGGTTTTGGTGTTGTTTTCTCCTGGCTTTCCATTTGTTCCTTTCTTTTTCCTTTCTTGACTCGGCACAAGGGGGTCGGGTAGAGGTCCAGCGCTGGACTAGAAACCCCCTTGCTCGGTTGCGCTCTACCCCTGAAGATTCGCAGCCATTTACGAGCCTAATGGTGTCGCAGTCAGCTTTTCTTTCCCTTTGAGTTGTTTAG
Organism: Montipora foliosa; assembly: GCF_036669935.1. NCBI lineage: Eukaryota > Metazoa > Cnidaria > Anthozoa > Scleractinia > Acroporidae > Montipora > Montipora foliosa. The sequence goes on from NC_090879.1 coordinate 32,869,022, forward strand.
ATTTGCCTCATTTAATACACCTGTGTTTCATTTTGCATGGGATTTCTTTGGGTTTTGGAACTGCCCTTTCCTGTTTTTAAGAACGAAGGGTTTGTGTAGGGATTGTTTCTTATTTATTATTCTTATTTTTTAAGAACGAATAATTTTCATGTTCAAATATTTGTTTATCCCTCTTACTTGATTTAGTTTCTTATACATGTACTATCTGGCTGTTTCTGAAATTAAAGTTTTTATTTTCACACAGAGTTCGTTTTGTTTTGCTAACTCCACTGTGAGGTTGAGAGTTTGCTTTGTGAATTTCTCTTCCTCATTTTACAGACTAATTTTTGGTTATGATTTTCCCTCAACTCACCATCCACACACACAGTATTTTCCCCACACTTACCCACTTTACTAGAGATTATTATCTCAGTTAGTGGAGAGGAACCCCTTCTTGTAAGGGGATTCTTGCTTCAGCACCATAATCATGCCACAAAGGTTGCTAGTCTACTGCTGTTTTTGTTTTTTTTACTTTATACAACTATCATTCTCAACTGCAGACGTAGACGCACAGCTCTACAAAAATGTTATTTCGTCCATGAGAAACGACAGCATCTCCTCCATAGCTCGCCGGGACCAATTGATAACGAACTTCGGGGCAGCCATTTTTGAAAAAGTTGGCATTAAAAATGCCAACTATGTTTCCCAGAGAATGCGACAGCTGGCGCGTCTTCTCCAGACGCTCCGTCTTCAAAATAAAAGGAATGATGCGACCTTGGAAGAGTTTATCGACACGTCAATGTTTGATACTCTGGTGGATGCAGTTAAGGAACTGTGTAGATTTGACGAAGAGTCACGACTGGAGATCGGCATCCCGTCACTGGCGTTAAAGCTGGGCCATAGCCTCAAGAAGTGCGCTCAAGTCCTCAAGAGTTCCGCCCTGCGGAAAAAAGATGAAGACAAAATAAAGAGGGCAAAACGTTTCCTTGACCTCTATGAAGCTGACTGGACCTCTAAAATCAGCTCAAGATCCCTGGCTTCATTGGGATCAAGGAAACAGAACAAAATAGAGTACCTGCCCCTGGCGGAAGACTTGTCCTTGTTAAGGAAGCACCTCGATTTAAAAATTGTGGCTTTGTCAAAGGTTTTGACAGAAACTAAGAAAGTTGAAAGCTGGAATAAATTGGCCAAGGCTACGCTGGCCAAAATCATAATCTTCAACAAACGAAGGTCCGGTGAGACAGCCACACTTGAAATTGAGCAGTTCCAACGTCGGCCGGACTGGTCCAAGTGTAGCAGTTCCTTAAAGGAGTCCTTGACACCCTTAGAAAGGCGCCTGTGTGAAAGGTAACATTACTTCAAATGTAACTGTAATAGAAACAATATTTCGATTGTAATCTAGTATCAGTTAGACCCAAAGAACACAAAAACTGAATAAACCTCGCAACAAAACGATTGACATGTTTTGATTATCTTTAGAACACGACTTGATTTTCTTTAGTCTCGACCTTAAATGCTCTAGGGTCACGTCATCAGCACGTTTACAAACTCAATCAAGTTCTTTGATGTCCTCGAAAATTTTTGAGGTAACAACTATTAAGCTACTAAAATAGAAAACGCTACTGAGAGAGAAAGGAAAGCATCAAGAAGATGCCGCGTAACAAACTCTTAGCATGAGAAATACCAAGGAAGTAGCGAGCCTCTCTATGGGTACCCACGGTCTTCGTTTTCTTCCCGATTTTTTTGCAAATATTCGTTTTCTTTTAAAGAAGTTCTTCGTTTTTCGGCTTGAAATGGTTTAAACGTTTATTTAGTGTTATTCATAGTTGATATATAAATATTTCACTTCAATAGGAAAAAGCATAACTCACTCAATATGATGAAATACTTGAAATAAAACACAAACTCGTTGATCGTTTTCATTGTTTGACATTTGTGGGCGGTCAAGACAGCGAGTTACAGACATGACAGACCTGGTCACTGTGGTCAAACCGTGACAACCCTTGAAGACATTCTAGACCAAATTTATCACTTAATTATTCTATTATCATTTCTTATCGTTTCTTCATTTTGTCGACTTAGGTCTTGAATGGAACTAAAAATCTTAAGTCGATTACTTCTCCCTATAAAACAGTAAAAACAACAAAGTTGATCACGAGTGTTGGTCAGTGATATGCTTACCTTAGCTTTTAAGCCTTTCTCAAGAGCTTGCAAGCATCCATGCTCACATAACGTCGTTCGGCTCCACCACGGCTTTACAGAAGGCGTTTCGGTATCTTTTGAGTTGATGGTATATAGAGAATACTTGACTTCTAGTCGAAATCTGCCATGAATAAATTGTGACCTCAATTGTATTCTGTATACCGCGAGGTTAAAGATCAGCGCCACGACCAACATGAGGTCACATGATACGAATGAAATCGAATCCATTGGTTAGTGGGTTCTCATTGACGTTATTAATGTCATTAATGATTGCATTATCAGTGGACTATTTTTGTCGTTTTCAGCCTTGTAATCCCTTGTAATGGCATCATGTGGTTTTCGCAACAGCGACTGGAAACCATTGTGGACAACGTTGTCAAAATCGCAGTGAAATGTAATCAAACGTCAAAATTCAGAAATAACAGATATTTTCTGTAGTGTTTACGAGTTTTGACAATTTTTATATCTGACGGTTCAATTTGATCGCGCAAATTTTGGTCAATTCTCAGATCTTCGCTTCAATCTTGAGATCTTCGTTTTTTTCCAGAGGTAGAGGGTTCTATTTTCACAGAGGTCAAATGAATTTTGTTTCTTCCCCTCTTGTCTTGTGCCAGTATATCTGGTTCATCATATTGAAGTTTTCAACCTGCTTTACAAATACCGAGATTGTGTTTAGAAATCTCTTGCTTACTTTGTTTTGGTCTATATTAAATCCTCAGGCTAGATCTGATTGAAATCTCGGGGAAAAGGAGCAGAAAAGTTCCCATCCTCCTTACCCCCGAGACAAAGACCGCAGTGGGACTTCTAATCGAGAAACGACCGGACAGTATCCCTAAAGAAAACAAGTTTGTTTTTGCCCGAGCTAGCAAGGGGTCCTTGGGCCATCTCCGTGGATGGGACTGTGTCTCAGATAGCGTAAAAGAGATTCAAGCTACTTTAAAGAAGCCCAAAGAAATCACCAGCACAAAACTGCGCAAATATATAGCGACAGTCTCCCAGGCAGCCGCTTTAACGGAAGTGGACGTCGATTGGTTGGCGCGCCACCTCGGGCACGACGTTAGGGTGCACAGGGAATTTTACCGGCTCCACGAGTCCACTACAGAGTTGGCAAAAGTCAGCAAACTGCTGATGGCAGTCGACTCCGGCAACATCAGGGGTGTCGTGGGTAAAAGCCTGGCAGAGATGACCGTCGAAGGTACTTCATAATGAAAATTTATGATAACTTGGAAACGATTATCTAACTCACGAACAATGTTTCGAGGCATGCTTGGGATAGGGGTCCTGAAGTCTTTTTCTTTCCACCAACTTTTTCAAACTTCAGCCCCTTGCCTGGCTACCTGGCTCCAGTTGTTCAAAAGGTGGATAACGCTATCCACCCGATATCCAGCATAATTCATGGCGGAATCAATTGCGCTATCCAATGGATAGAGCACTATCCATTGGATAGCGCAATTGGATCAACATGTGGATAACGCTATCAACAGGATGAATTATCCACCTTTTGAACAACTGGGGCCTGGTGAATTTCGTAATATAGATGGTACCTTGAGAATGACAGTTCCCCAGCTTGTGTGAAACTTGCTAACGTGCAATACCGAGGTACAAATTACAATTTGCCTAGTACTAAATTGAAATTGTTATAACAAAGTATAGGGTATTAATATTTGTTATTCACTTGGCAGATATTCCCGATATAACAAATGACAGTGCATCAGAAGGTGAGTCAGTAAGGGACATGAAGACATTAATTTTTAAGTAAGGTAAACTTAGGAAAAGTTAAAGTGAATTATTTAAAGCTGGATTGAGAAGATTTTGCTTTGACATTGGGAGTATTTTCAGAGAGTTCACTTACTGATAAATACTAGTTATTCATGATTGCATTCGTTCTTTCAGAATCCTCCTCGGAAGAAGAGAACAACGGGAACGAGGATACCATAGAAAGTCAATGTAAGTCATGACTACCCATATTATTAGACGTTGATATGATCAGATGAGGAACGGTTGAATAATGAACATGAAAACAATTTTATCAAACTCGATCATATCTGTCAAAGGTAAATTTCTTTTCAAAAACAGATGTTTCATATGGTACCATCACATTGCTGTTACGTGATACAACTTTGTAGTGCCAAACCTTCTAATAAGAACGTTACTTGAAAGCTTTGAAACTGGATTGACCCACTTTAAGCAAGTTTTAAAGTACTTATTGCGCAACGGGTAAAGTTGATAAGAATTCATGGATTAAAACCTTATGTATTCCAGGTCATCCTCGAAGTTCAGATGAGACAGATGTGGATGATGCCACATTGCGTATGCCAAAAAGAACCAAAAGTAAGTCAAGCTACTGACAAAAGATTACACAATAACTGCTCATAAATAGTTCGCATATGGTGGAAATCAAACACTTTGCTGAGCAAATTAATATGTAATGCAAACAACAGTCCTGCATGACCTTTAGACAAAATATGTCTTTTTCAATTGCTGGCAAAATAATGGCAAGGCGAATATAGCCCCATGTCCTAGACATCTTGACCATTTACATTACAGGTCCACGGGTAAGCTCAAATGGAAAGAGAGCTCTAGAGCAGACGCCGACTTCCCACATAAGTAAGTTAATAAAAACTACAGTTAAATCTGGCCGGCACATTAGCTAAAAACAAAAACACGATAAAATCTTCGAGGTTTGATAAATTTTATTGGAAATTAAGCTTGATAATCGAAATCATGCAATTAAGAAGTTTACCCATAAAACTAAAGCAAATAATTGCTAACAGAGACCCAAACTCTCCCTTAATCATGTGGTCCTTACGGCCCCGCGCGCGCTTTCATTGCGCAACTATTGGGAAAATCCCTGTATGAGGGCCGTACGCATTAGCGCGAGCAGGGGCCCGTTTCTCGAAAGTCTGAAACTTTACGTGCCATTTACGGGAGTCACAATTCCCTCTTTATCTCAAGAACGGAGAGGATTTGAGTCGTCAAACTTTACAGTCAGTTTGCATTTTGTTATCTTGAAAACATGTTAAAAGATCGGCTTTCCTCAACAAGCGGTTGGCAGGTTCACAAATGGCTTTTCGGGCCCGGAAAGTTTTCGGGACTTTCGAGAAACGGGCCCCAGGGCCGGAAAAAGCCGTCCCTGCTAGGAGCACGTACTGCTCCGTGCGGTGCAATTTTAGGGGATTTCGTCGCTTTTAAACATCCAAGTAATTTACAGCCAGAAAAGCAAGTGCAAACAGTATATTCGATAAACTTTCTGGGCAGACTTTTTATTTTTATTTTGCCCTAACTTCATCTTCTGAGTGCTCTTAAATAGTGTAAAGAGCCCATATGATAAAATGCTTATTGACTGAGTTTAGGTCTGGCCGGACAGGAAAATATTTGGCCCTCGGTCATGGCGCACAGATCTCGCTGCGCTCGGTCCGTACGCCAAGACCTCGCGCCAAATATTTTCTCTTCCTGCCCGACCTCAACTCAGTCAATAAGTACATAGTCTTAGACTTATTATGACGAAATATATTATGGCTCTTTTAATAACTTGACATGCGTATTTTAGGTCCTGATTTCTCCAAAGGTAAAAAGAAAGTCTCAGCAAATGCTACAGAACCGAGGAGTAAGAAAAGTAAGCTAAGTAAAGATTGTGTGGAAAAAAAGGCAAAAATTCTTAGTTCATACACTTACATTACACCCCGAATGCTTTTGAGTGAATGAAGAGACATTTCTCCTATTATACCACGACATGAAGACACTAATTTAAGTAAGGTAAACTTAGGAAGAGTTAAAGTGAATTGTGGAGCTGGGTCTAATGATCTGATGAGGGAAAGCTTTTGTTCAGTGGAGCAACTTTACGGTAGTAATACATAAGAATTAGAACTTTATTTAAAGCTGGATTGAGAAGATTTTGCTTTGACATTGGGAGTATTTTCAGAGAGTTCACTTACTGATAAATACTAGTTATTCATGATTGCATTCGTTCTTTCAGAATCCTCCTCGGAAGAAGAGAACAACGGGAACGAGGATACCATAGAAAGTCAATGTAAGTCATGACTACCCATATTATTAGACGTTGATATGATCAGATGAGGAACGGTTGAATAATGAACATGAAAACAATTTTATCAAACTCGATCATATCTGTCAAAGGTAAATTTCTTTTCAAAAACCGAATAAAGTCGATAAAAGGGTAAGATTCTTTGTTTCTAAGATCATACAACATTTTTAACTGAATCATAAGTCTCAGCCAGGCAATGTCGCAGTCCATATCGAGTGGGTGTGTGGAGGGGTTAATTAGACTAAAGTGCCGAAGTGAATACGCACTCATTCTGTCATAATTGACTATGTGAGATAACAATTTAAAGGTGTTCTTACCAGATTTTCCTGCAGAGGATAATGGTAAGAAAGAAATTAAGTCACGGTGCTACAAAACATGTTATGATTGGTGAAAAAGTCATCATGGTTTATTTTATTAGTATACTATTCACGGAAAAATTATTTAAACCTCATGGTGGCTCTAAACAGTTCAGCACTCTCCTTAGAAGGTTTGCCACTACAGTGATGTATCATGTAACAGCAATGTTATGGTGCCATATGAAACACCAATTATTCCTGAACAAGACACGGTCATGATTGTGTCGTAATAAGTTACCTTGGCAACAGGGAACCTCAGCAAAAACACCATATATATTGGCTTTATTTACTCATATCTCAAAACCAAACTCGGTGACCCCCATTTTTTGTTGCCGGAAAGTGATCAGAAGGCCAAGATGAAATTATCTGCGAAGTTAAGAAAAATTTTGTACCGCAGAATCAGAATCCGTGGCTCTGAATCCGCTGTCCAGAATTTTTAAACTTTGCAGAAAGTTTTGTCTTGGCCTTCTGATCACTTTCCAGTAATAAAAAATGGGGTTCACACAGTTTTTTTTGAGATATGACCAATTAAAGCCAAAATATTGGGTGTATTTGCTGGGCTTTCCCGTTGCCAAGGTAACTAAATACATCACAATAATGACCTCATCTTGCTTTCCCGTTGCCAAGGTAACTAAATACATCACAATAATGACCTCATCTTATAATCGATGTGTCATATGGTACCATCACATTGCTGTTACGTGATACAATGTTGTAGTGCCAAACCTTCTAATTAGAACGTTACTTGAAAGCTTTGAAACTGGATTGACCCACTTTAAGCAAGTTTTAGAGTATTTATTGCGCAACGGGTACAAATTGATAAGAATTCATGGAGCAAAACCTTGTGTATTCCAGGTCGTCCGCGAAGTTCAGATGAGGATGATGCCACATTGCGTATGCCAAAAAGAACCAAAAGTAAGTCAAGCTACTGACAAAAGATTACACAATAACTGCTCATAAATAGTTCGCATATGGTGGAAATCAAACACTTTGCTGAGCAAATTAATATGTAATGCAAACAACAGTCCTGTATGACCTTTAGACAAAATATGTATTTTTCAATTGCTGGCAAAATAATGGCAAGGCGAATATAGCCCCATGTCCTAGACATCTTGACCATTTACATTACAGGTCCACGGGTAAGCTCAAATGGAAAGAGAGCTCTAGAGCAGACGCCGACTTCCCACATAAGTAAGTTAATAAAAACTACAGTTAAATCTGGCCGGCACATTAGCTAAAAACAAAAACACGATAAAATCTTCGAGGTTTGATAAATTTTATTGGAAATTAAGCTTGATAATCGAAATCATGCAATTAAGAAGTTTACCCATAAAACTAAAGCAAATAATTGCTAACAGAGACCCAAACCCTCTCTGTCTTAGACTTATTATGACGAAATATATTATGGCTCTTTTAATAACTTGAATGCGTATTTTAGGTCCTGATTCCTCCAAAGGTAAAAAGAAAGTCTCAACAAGTGCTACAGAACCGAGGAGTAAGAAAAGTAAGCTTAGTAAAGATTGTGTGGAAAAAAGGCAAAAATCCTTAGTTTATACGCTTACATTACACCCCGATTGCTTTTGAGTGAATAAAGAGACATTTCTCCTATTATGTGAATACTAGGGCATATAAGACAGACATCTCCCGTGTTAAAAACGTCACCAAAGAAGCATACGTATAGCCAACCACACAACGGAGTCACTACTAAATTTCTTTCAGATTTTCAACACGACCTCACAAAATGGAAATACCCTATGGACCCAAAACAGAACTGTTATGTTTATAACAAAACTTATGGGTAACGAACCACTTTTAGACAGTCCTGACCACTCGAGTAAACGGCCTTTTAGACCAAAAGAAAGTGATATAAACTAGTTTTGGCGAAATCAATTGACTTAAACGTCGTTGTAATTACTGTACAGCTATTGACAAGATCATGTTTTCGTCAATCACTCAATCTCCGTTCTGTTTTCAGGCCTGGTGGAGAAAAGACCGTGGACCTCCGAGGAAAAGAAGGCAGTGCTGAGTCAACTGGGGAGGTACATTACTTCAGGAGTAGTACCTGGGAAAGATGCTTGTGACGAATGCATCCGCAAAAGTCAAGGGGCACTAAGCAAACGTGGATGGACAGCCATCAAATTTTTTGTAAAAAATGAGATCCACAGGAGGAAGCGAATGATTGAAAAAAAAGACTCTTGATACTGCGTTGACGTTTCATGTGAACAGACCAACGGCATTAAAATATGTATACATTTAAAATTCAAACAAATTGGGAACTATTTAAATTCTAACTGCTACAGATTTTGTCCTCGGTTGTAGGTAATCCCCATGGACAATTGTTAAAAAAATTAGTGGTAAAAAGCTAATGATCCTCGCTTGGTTGAAAGCAGAGCAGGTTTCATGAGAGATCTACAAGTTAAACAATGTCTGCTCACATAGGTCTTCAAAATATCTTGTCTTCAGAAAACGTTGAATGAGTGAGAATACCGTTAACCATTGAAACGCGTAATGAAATTTCATTAACAGCGAAAATAAATTTTGTCTTTACTTTGACTAATCAGATCGGATTCCTTCGGGTTTTACCATACATTTTTATAACAGTATGGCTTCCTCAATTTCAAGGGTGAGGGTGCGTTCAGGAAGGGTATTACCTTGGAAGCTACGATTGGGTTGCTACGAAATTTTGCAAAAGGTGAATTATTAAAAAGACGGACAATCGAATACATTAACATTGTTAATTATAAGATGCAGTCAATCATTCATATCTTTGACGCAAAGGCAGATACTTAGACGAAACAGTAAGCTATAAATTGAGAAGTTCTTCTTGTAAGCACCAGTCTCAGCACAGAAGGCCAGGGGCGGATCCAGGATTTTTCTTAGGAGGGAGTGACGTTTTTTTTTTTGCAGAATACCAGTTGTATTAGAAGGCCGCAGGTCATCTCCCCCTAGATCTTCCCCTGAAGGCTGTATTTTTTTGCCAACAAACTGACTTTAAAAAGTGTTAGCTGAGCAGCCGTAATTGAAACAAAGAGCTAAAACAGCTAGCATGATTGTATATGTATAACTAGCTTCGTCGGTTCAAGGGGTCCATCAGCCTGTTTTCTGGTTTAAACGGTTACGCTATAGGTAGCATGGTATAGCTTGAGTGCTGCTTTTGTTGGGGTGGTGTGTCAAATCTAGAACCAAAAGACTGTGTATGAAGATAGAGTTCTAACTAATGTATGTAAAATTACATTCGGCATATAGTGAGCATCAAATTTATAGCTGAAACTATGCCAGAAAATCAGAATTTTCTGCGCCGCTCAATTCTAGGTCAGTACTCTCTTAGTAAGAGCTTGATACGGAATAAGCTCCCACGTGGATTTAAGGATTTTAGAAATGTATTAGAACAGTGCTGGAATTGCTTAGTTAGAAGTGCGAAAACAGCACCCGTACCCTCCATGCATCTCAAGCGATACTAATGTAAATTGGTCAGTTTGCTCTCTTGTACTGCGCAAGAGTTGAAGAATTCGTGAAGGCGCCATCTTACTCATCTAAGGGGAAGCAACATTACTAACCGCCTTCATTCCCCTTTTAGAGCGTAAAATATTGTTGTTCAAGTTTCTATTTCAATTATGGTACTTTGGCCAAAAATAAATTGTTCCACTATTACCGTTGCACTAATTCATAATTGTTTCCATTTTTGACATGGAAAAAGGCTCAAACGTTCTTAGTTTTAACCGTAACACTTACTGTTGATCATTTGAGAGATTAAGAATGACGTTTACGGCAAACGGCACAAATGGCCATGCGTCTATGTTTACCCTATATTTTTATTTTCCGCTCTCTGTTCACAGTTTCTCAGTGAAGTTGAGTTCTGTCCTATCACCAACACCTTGCAGAATTATCGTGCACTATTCTCATCTGTGAAAAAAGTTTTTAAAGAAACATAAACGCGTATCTCACGTTTCCCGTTCGTCGTAAACGAGATTCCAAATATCTTTAATTTGTAAATGCGGTTATTTCCTCGAATAAGCGCCAGATCCCCATGGCCAAAGTAGCAAATAAGCCTAACCCTCTCCACTTGTGTTACATTGTAGGACATTATAAGGAAAGCCTGTTTCCATTTTCACTTTTGTAACCTTGTCAACTCCAACGATACCTGCATTGTAATACAAAAACAGTTCCTAGACGACAGCTTACGTGATTTTCGCATATTGCTATCTCCACGGGCTTGCCTTGCACTCATTCGTTGTGTTTTTCCTCCTTTCGTTACATAAATTTAGCCAGAATAAGGTCTGTCCAGTTGTTGTAAGAAAAAACTTAAAGTTAGCCCGCGGCGCCTATTCGAGGATATGCAGTATGTACGTAACGCGAAAGGAACCCGTCTGTTATGGGAAAAACCACTAAGCTTTAGATTTCTTTGTGCTCATAACTTGCAATTGAAAATAGTTTTAAAAATATGTCTAATTCGAGACATACGTTACTTATGAAAAGGAAAAATGTTACAAGCACCAGTTTGATGGAAAAAAGGAAACGTTACAATAAACATTTGTTCAAACGTGGTTTATTGTATGTAGGCGTCAAATGTTTGCCATTAACAGCCCATCGAAAGGCCTTCGTAAGGAACTGAAAACTATCAAACCACGCCACCCTTCGCACAGGTCTTGCATCGTCAAATTAACTACTTTGATTCCTTAATTAAATAATTGAGCAGGAAAGCCCTAACAAAAAAGTTACGTACACCTTGCCCTTAATTTCTTCCCTATTGAGCACGGTTTTCCACATACCAAACTCCATGTTGGAAGGAACGAAGAATTTAGCATCAGTGCGACTCTATCCTGTCTTTTGCAAAGTTTACTGACTCATTTTTTGCAATTGAGCGCTGATCTGAATGCAAAGGTGATCGAAACGTCGATTATGAAAGGCTCGGTCCTTGTAAAACATCTCAATTTAAGCTAAATAGAGCAACATGGTGGATTCCTTTTTGAAGCCACGTAGTTAGGGTGAAAACGATAATGTAACTCAGGGCAAGTGTTAGCTTCACTGCTGTATGAAATCAGTCGGTCTTTGTAATGTAGGTGTGAAGCAAACCCTGAGAGGTTGGATTTTTTGGTCCTCGTAAACCAGTGTGTATATTCTACCAATGGTTTAATTTGGCGTTGTCCCCGAAATAAAGATAGATTTTGAAAGGTCATTGCCAAGTGTGCAATCAGACATGAGACTGTTCTGATAGCATGCTTATTTCGGTTGGTCCTCGTAACGTTGGTTCCCACCTTGGTCCGCGTAAACCACAGAAGGTAAGTATGTATGTGTGTGTGTGTGTATGTATGTATGTATGTATGTATGTATGTATGTATGTATGTATAGCTGTATAGCACTTTATTCAGTTAAGAATTCAAACGTTCTTAATGTATGTATGTATGTATGTATGTATGTATGTATGTATGTATGTATGTATGTATGTATGTATCTATGTATCTATGTATGTATGTATGTATTATTTAAACAGCCAACACCGGATACCGAGCTCTGGATTGGGTTTTATCGGATAACCATGAAAATTGAGATTGTCAGAAGCGAAATCACGCGTTTTTGCAAGATTTACTGATAGAAGAGAAAAGGGATGAAATTTTATCTGCATAGTAGCAGAAAATTCACCGACAGTTGAACTCATAACTGAGATCCCATCAACCCTATCCAGACCGATAGAAAATGTGCCTAGCTTTTAAAAAAGTGCAATTTCAATATGTAAGAAGTTGAATTACTGTGCTCAATTTCTGCTCCTTGATTAACGTGACTTGCATGGCACAACCAATTTATCTTGCTATAGTTTTCTAAATGTCTAGTGTTTAGTTAGAAAGTATCAATGCTAGTATCAAGGCTCATTTCCGCCATCAGCAGGTGCATTTTTACTGTTAAATAGGGTTACTATTTGTTCACACGTTTCACCATGATAAAAATACACAGGGTGGAGAGATGAAATTGAATCTGAATTTGCATCTGAATAAGAGTTTGAAATAATTGATATTGAAACACTTAGGAAACTAGTTTAATCAAAAGAGCCAGTCTACCAGTGGCTGTTATGTATGATTGTGATACAGAGCCTACTGTTCTTATGTCATCGTGTTAACTACTTTCTTCTTCTCGAATTTTCAAAGCAAATGTGTCTTGATCTTTACCGGACGCGAATATTATTTTATTTTGGCTGAAAAAAATATACATGAAAATGAAAACAGGTCAGGTTTTAAATAGCTCAAAGCTCGTTGCAACAACAACAACGGGCATCGTTTATAGAATTTTAGCGCAAAGGAACAAAGTTAAATTAAACTAAATAAAACATGCACAGTGATTGGCGCATTCAGATTCGAGTTTTTCTTGCTTTTTGAAGCGGTCAATCAGATTTTTCAAGCTTTAAAACGATTTTTTACGTTCATGACTCTAGTGATATCACAAGGTTTTCAATCGGCTGAATACTGGGAACGAACTTAGTTCACCGTGAATAAATAGGACTATTTTAAAGGTAAATACAAGAAAATATTGGTTTTAAATCAGGACGGAGGACGGAGGTGTCTTTTCCACTGATTTAGCGTTTATAACTTATCGATACAGGCCAGATTTTGTCAACCAGAAATGATCTGGGATTGGTGAGGACAATTTCTTGAAGCTTGAGTGAGGCAAATAAATATTAATACTGTATTTATTTTTTTCGCAAAAACCTCGACAGCCCCATCATGGCGATCACCATGGAGGTTTCTGCACTTAACTGTACTTTGGATTCGTATCATTATGAGAATTGATAGCAAGTTGTGAACATCAGTTAAAAAGGCATTTATTCTTGCCTAAGCTACCTAGGAACAAGTTTTAAAGAAGGAAATGGAGTTTTTATTGATTGAAGATGGAAAACGCGATCATCACAAATTTCAATGGTCATAAAGATTGTAGTTCTCAGTCCAAAAAGAATCTCATTGTTGATAACACGTGCAGTAACCTACCACAAAAAAGAGGCAATAGAATAGCGCCTAAAGAGCCGTCTAACACTGAGGCTCTACAAACCTTCCTGCAGAGAAATTTGAAAACACAAAGGGAGCTTTTATTATCGTTAAATGACCACTGTATTATCACAATTGATTTTACTAGTGATATAAACCACACGACAAATCAAAAGTTTTATTGCTCCGTATCGCTTCTCTACGTTTTCCTTATAGTGTCTCCAGAGCCCTCTCAACGCTGTTTCTACGTTGATATATTTTTGCAGATACCCTGGGCCTAATTTACTACTATATGTGAAGACAGACTTCTCGCCTTGTTGTTGGGGCGAAAGATAAAGACAATGAGAATAGGTCTAGATGGTTGTTTTGTTTGATAATTTTCCAAGGGCAATACAACTCTATCCTTCTTAGCTTTCGTATCGCTTCAGCCATTTAGCGTACTTGGTTCTATCATCTTTTACAGCACTAGCTCAACTTTCTGTTGTACGAAAAGTGATCTATATATCTTACTCTTCGCCCGCACTGAGCAAATGGACAAGGCGTTCTACTGAATTTATCGCTTGTGATACAGAACAACGGTGCCAGTACACAGCATTTTCTGGTAACATTGGTGGCTTGTTACCTTTACTTGAATAACGGAATTCAAAACCGGGTTTCTGCCTTAACTATTGGGTCTGGAAGAACACATCAAGTAATTATATATTCATGCGACAAGCGGTAAAAACAATTTATTTCGCTGTGGTTTTCCGAGTACATTGTGTTTGGTTAAAACACCAGCAAGTGTTTTACTGCTGTTAAAAAGGACTGATGTTTGTATACCGGTTTCATCATGATAAAATGCACCAAGTTGATGCGTGAATTCCATCTGAATGAGAGTTTGAAATGAATACTATAAGAGCACTTAGAACCGACTGCTCTCAGCTCGTTGTGATTTAGCCGACTGTCCGTGCCATTTTCTCCTTTCCAAATTTCTAAAAAAAAAAGATAGCCCTTTTGTTCTTTACCGGAAACTAATATCATTTATAATTTGAATTAATATTTACATGAAAATAGAAACGTAACATGGAAGCCTAAACCTCGTTGGAAAAACAGCAGGGAATCACTTAGAGCATTTGAAATTAAAAGAACGAACTTAGTCTAAATATTATATGTATATATTATTATTATATTTATTTTTATTGTATATTATTATATTGTAAGTTTAAAATCGATTTTTTTTAAATTACATTAATGACATACGAGGTCAATTTTGAACCAGGAGATTCAACGCCCGCCTGGGAAGAATAGTTTGCGCTTAACAGTTTGGACTATTTTCAAGGTAACTACTACACATACAAAAACGATTTTCTTCAAGCCAAAGTGGTTTTCTGCATAGTATATTCACAGCTTTAATTTCCGTCGATAGATTACTAACAAATACTATGTCTTGGCCTTGCTTGAGATGTAACATTGTTTTCCCGTTGCTTATTTCATCTTTTTTAGCGACAATGATTCATGTTTCGTACTGATCGACGCACGCCAAATTTGTCAACCACAACTTGTCAGTGAACGAACAAAACAACTATCACTATCTGGGTGAACTGTATGTTCGATTCGTGTCTACATGAGAAGCATCTGAGCTACACGATGAAACATAAGAAGAGTGGGAACATCTGCTCAAGGCAAAAATCTCATTATATTCTTGCCAAAGAGACCAAGTAATAACCTTTAAAGACAAAAATAAAGACATTTACTGATGTTGGAAAAACAATTACAACAACTTATTTCACTTTCATTTCTTTCAGCGAAAAAAAAAGGTGTCACGAGAGGCAGAGAGGCAAAGTAATATATGAACAGAGAATTTTCAGAACACTTTTGGTTTGACTAACAAGAAGACAGGACGTGTAAGATTCATTGCCAAGAACAAAATGTTGAATTTAACTGACGTCAGAAACCTGACAAGAATTGAAGAGTTTTATTTCTCGTCGACTCTTACCGAACAAAAGGCAAATATCACTGTTTCAGTATTAACATTCTTCTTTCCATCACCGCGGTTCTTGGAAATGCGCCGATCATCGCTGCTCTTCCAAAGGCGTCATTCCGTAATTCTCCATCAAAACTCCTTCTAGATAGCCTTATGAGCACTGATCTCTGTGTGGGTCTCGTTGCGCAGCCTCTTTACGTCAACTTTCTCTTGTCCTCAAAATGCACCAAGCCATGCTACTATTCTTTACTACTTCTTAATTCCACATTTCCCTTTTTTTTTGTGGAGTCTCTTTGATGATACTGACTGAAATAAGTATGGACAGACTTCTCGCCGTTTTGTTGGGGTTAAGATACAGACAAGTAATAACCTTACGGAGAGTATGGGTTTTTGCGGTTTCTATTTGGCTTTTAAACATTATTAATGCCCCAATATTACATTACATGCCTTTTTATGGCGCTAGCATCTCCT
>NC_090879.1:32890008-32895008 GCF_036669935.1 Montipora foliosa
TTTGTTCGCCCTAGGGCGTCATGAAGTTTTGACCAATGACACGTGACACGTTCTCCTCCAATCAGAAAACGCATTTGAGTTGGGAGGTATAACAATTAGGCTTAACCGTCCACTCGTTATCGGACTCGTTGTGGATTTATTTTTTTCCACTCTGGAGAGCGGATTCAAAACTATCCGGATTCGCTGCGAATCAGCCGCATTCATGTGGATAGAAGCCTTATCTGGAAAGAAAAATTTGCGGATTCATAAATATCCGGATACATATGGACGAGGCCTAGGTGAAGTCCTTACTGTTGTGGTCTATAAAAAGTCACATGTTGACTGATCACTGTTTTGTTTACTTCTATATTTGCGATTAAACCTCGAAGTCATTGAAAAATTCCACTGAATAGCAAACAAACCTGCGGGGCTCTTTTTTTCGCCCCTGTCGAGTCGCTTAAAACGTCTAGGAGAAGCAAAATGATGTCAGCAAACACGACATTTGGGAAAATAATGTTTTGCAGCTCAATCTTGAGGTTACCGTAAACCTTAAGGAGGGGTGCTTTGAAAAGTATTTTGTACTCGTGTCACTTTGAACAAAATTATACAAAAAAAATACATCAACGTAAAGCCAATCAAATAAAGAATCAGAAAAAAATAACTATTTTGAAGATTTTTTTATTGATAAGCGGGCCTTCAAACGCAAAACTGACAGTGGTTGCTAAACTCAGTTGCCTGGATTCGTTTGGCGTTTACCATTAACCCCCGGGAGGGGGGGGGGGGGACTCCCATATGAAACAGACGGGGATGCTCGTCGTCTCGCTTAGGGGTGTAAATTTTGGATTTTGGTCCCGCTTAGGGTGTTCCGGGCAAAGCGCCAATATTTTAAGCCGCCAAGGTCAAAATTTGCTTAAGCCACGCCCAGAGTGGTCTCCTTTAGGGGTCACAAAAAAGCTTGAGCCACCTCCAGATGGTTTAAAATTTCCGACGAGCATCCCCGTCTGTTCCACATGGGAGTCTCCCCCCCCCGGGATTAACCATCAGCATCTAGCCAATCAGTAGAAGAAGGACTGAAAAAAGTGCGTGAGCCTTTTTCAATATTGCTTTGAATGTCAAGAGATTATCTAGGTATCTCTTGCCCATTGCAGTCTGGTGGAAAATACTATTTTGCATTCATATTGATTTGCGATGACGGAAAATTGAAATACAACTGAAAGGCTTCTGGCACACGAAAACTGAATAGGAACAAACGCAGGTGATATATCTATTAGATTAAAGTTCATTGCAAAGTATGCGTTGATGCTTCCTTACGGAAATTAAATCTTCAACCTGACATTTGAATCCACGAAAATGCCAAAGAAAATGTCTCAACCTAAAGTAATTAGTACCACCAAGGGCCACTGAGGAGTTTGATTTCCTGTAAGTGAAAGTTTATATGCTCTCTACTCGGATTTCACTTTTTTCTTAATCAGAAACTCAGGAACTTGACAGTGGAGACATCTGTATTGCTGTATTTGCTGTTTTCTTCATATTCTGAAAAGTATTCCACAGCAGCCTGCAAGTTCAGTTAAAGAGTTCTGTCAACTGAATCAAGAGAAAAAGGTAACCGTACATCAATGATGTATGTCGACTGACTCAAGATTTCGTCTTCTTTTATGACAATACTGCATCACGTAGAGTCGCTAAAAACGTCTAGTTTGGGAACGTTTGGGAAAATAAAGTTTTGCATCTTAACCTTAAGGTTACCATAGACCTTCAAGAGGGGTGTTTTGAAAAATCGTTTGTACTCTTGTCAGTTTTATCAAAACTATACAAAAATTATATCACCGTAAAGCCAATCGAATGAAGAATCAGAAGCAATAACTATTTTAAAGATTTCATTTATTGATAAGCGGGCACAAGCAGTGGAACTCATTTGCCTAGATTTGTACGGGCATTAACGATAAAACAAGCTGCATCTTGCCAATCACTATGAAGGACTAAAAAAGCGCGTGAGCGGTTTTCGATATTGCTTTTGGTTAATGATAAAATGTATATTGAGTTAGAAGGATGTAATATTATTTTGCCGATATTCGTGACATGACAAGGCTTAAGAAAGAGAATATTTGAAATATCAAAAACAAAACACTTCGGTGCATTTATAATATAATTATTTATAATAATAGACCCTATTATATTAATTAAAAAATGAAGCCCGAGTTTTTGTCTCCTAATGTTTTCCAAGCTAATCACATCTTATCAACGCTGTCATGCTGTCGGCCAATGAAATGATAATAACCCATTGCACTTTTCTGGAAATACTATTTTTATTTCATATTGATTTGCGATGACGGAAAATTGAGATAAAACAGAAAGGCTTCTGGCACAAGAAAACTGAATAGCAACAAAGTACTCTCTTCAGCGAAAGAAAAAGTAAACGTGGAGGAAACTCAGTAGGGTAACCCTTTACTGGAGTGCTATACTTACAACCTTTAGTTGGAGGCCATACGTTGGTCGAACAATGGGCCTTTGTCGTTAGCGGTGAGTTCCTTCTTCTTCCTTCATGGAACGATCTTTCTTCTTTCCTCGTTTTCTTTGGCCCGGGTTTCTTACCACATTTTATCAAAGTGGCGTTTTTTTCTTGACAACGAACTCATAGGAGTAATTTTTCTCCAAAGTTCTTCTCCAAAATTCACTGATCTTTCTTTAAACCACGCGCAAAAGTAGTTGCAACTCTCAGATAAAAATAGCGATTTTAGCGCACGACAGAAACCACAACAGAATTATAGAAACACCAAGACACTGTTCTGATTGAAGAATAGTTTGTTGCTCATAGTAAAACTGTTACCTTTTTTACCTCTTACTCGCATATTGACACGTGTGTGAATCCATGCTTTATCACGTAGTAAGTGAGATGCAAATGCCTGGGTCGTTCACTAAAGGCTGCTCAATGTTAGTTGTCTAGGAGAGCTACTTTCTGCACTAAACTATAAACTTTCTTTTTTTCAGGAAAGACAGATGAAACTGTGTCATCTGAAGTAGGAGTCCTCTAAAAGACCGTGAAGATAAGAAGATTTTGATAACAGAAAAAAAGGAAAAATTATCGAGACCAAACATGAAGCCGGATTTCACTGAAACTGGAAACTGCACGACAATTCAAGAATTCTGTTGCTTGGCGAGCGTAAAGGAACCACTTCCAACAGTTATTTTAGCATTGAATATTCTCCTTTCCATCACCGCTTTAATGGGGAATGTTCTGATCTTTGTCGCTCTTCGAAAAGTCTCTTCCCTTCATCCGCCATCAAAACTTTTGTTTGGTTGCCTCGCAAGTACAGATTTCTGCGTGGGTCTAATTTCACATCCTCTTTTTGTAACCTTTATTTTCGCTCGAGAACATTCCAAGCTGTGCTACTATTCTACCATACTCTCAAATACGATAGGCTCCATTTTTTGTGGGGTGTCTGTGTTAACAATAACGGCAATAAGTGTAGACAGACTTCTCGCCCTTATGTTGAGGCTAAGATACAGGCAAGTGGTAACTTTGAGACGTGTATGGATCCTCGTGGTCTGTTTTTGGCTTTTTAGCTCTAGCTTTTCAATAACAATGTACTACAAGCGTCGCATAGCTGAGACGATTACCTCCATAATAATGCTATTATGTCTAGTAACCTCCATATTTTGCTGCATAAAGATTTATCTTACCCTCCACCGGCACAAAGCTCAAGCAAAGTCTAATAAGTCCCAAGGACAACCACATGAAGCACGAATTCCACTGAATATAGCACGATACAGAAAGACCGTGTCTAGTGCTTTGTGGGTACAAATGACTTTACTTGCTTGTTATCTACCGTTTGCTGTTGTTACAGGCTTGCGTGGTGTGCTTGGGTTACACTCGGCAAATTTTCACCGAGCCCATGTTGTAACGATTACTCTTCTTTTGTTGAACTCCACGTTGAATCCATTCCTGTACTGTTGGAAAATAAAAGAAGTGAGGGGAGCAGTGAAGGACTCCATCAACAAGTTGAACTGTTTTCCGGGTTAGCTGTCTCGAAACCCTAGACGGTATAGCTTTCTTAATAACATCATTTACATGGGCACTCCATCTTAGGTTGTCACTTACAGTAAGCCCAATTAACTTATTACTACTTACAACTACTAGCTCTTTTCCCTCAACGACAACATGAAACTCTTTGGGGTTCCGAACAAACGAAATCCTAAGCTCCTTACATTTGTTCGGGTTAAGGTGCATCCTATTTTCCTGTGACCAAAGTATAACCTGATCTGTGATATTCTGAGCATTACTCACATCACTAGCTTACAAGATTCTTGTTTTTAGTTTTATCAAGTGAGGGTGAATGTCAAAGCATACGAAACGTTAAGTAAATAATTTCAAATAATGCGCTTGTATGATTCGAAACACCGACGTTTCGAGCGCATTACTTTTTAACCCAAGGGTTACGTAAGTGGAGTACCTGTTGAAAAAAATAAATAAAATAAACCTTTTATTGTGCCATAATGGGTTTTCTGAAGTTGTACATAATGTCTTACTGGTCACTACCAGCAGCAGAGATCAAGATTCTCCGGAGTTAACTAAATCACGAAACACCGAAACGGCAGATTCCCATACTTATAAGATGTTTCTTAAGTGACCACGAGAGATCTAGTTGATGTGAATTTTTCCGCCTGCAGAAATGTCTTAATTTCTACTTCGTCTTTGTTTGCAACTCTTCTAATTTCCTTTCCAAACGTTTGCTCACTGGCCGTTTCTATGCTAAAGACGCATAATCCGTCTAGACGAATTATGCGTCTGTCATATTATACGTCTAGTGAAAAGAGGGGATGAGCTATAGAAGACGCAAAATCCTTCGGGGACGAACTTGGGCAAACATTTTTTTCTGCGTCTGTTAAATTCGTCTAGTATAAAGACGGACACAGGACGCAGAACTGTCTGAAAAGATTTCTCTCATATAAAGGCGTATCGTTATACAATTTTGTTAATTACAACGACAAGGAGGCATGAGCGACCCCGAACGTCAACGATC
>NC_090879.1:32905008-32915008 GCF_036669935.1 Montipora foliosa
TAATGTACGAAAATAATGAATGCATTTCATTCGACGCGACGCTGGTGCGACGGATAAACTGATGACGCTTTAAAGGATATTTTATCCGTCTTCTTAAAACGGATAAAGCGTCTAGGACGAATTTAGTTTAACAGACGAATTGAACGATAAAATGATTTATGAAATGGATCATATATGAACTGCGGATATGAAATCAAGTGAAGCTATGATTCTCGCAGTTATGAACGCAATTTTTGCAATTGCGTAAAGAAGCCTGAAAAACTCAGGACTTCAACGGGGTTTGAACCCGTGACCTCGCGATACCGGTGCGACGCTCCCAACGTCAGTGGCTTCATAGCTCAGTTAGTTAGAGCGTCGCACCGGAATCGCCAGGTCACGGGTTCAAACACCGTTGAAGTTCTGAATTTTTCAGGCGTCTTTGCGCAATTGCAAAAATTGCGTTCATAACTGCGAAGATCACAGCTTCACTTGATTTCATATCCGCAGTTCATATATCATTTCATCGTTGATTGAAGGAAGAAGTGTTGATACTTTTTCTTGGTCCACAAGTTCATTCTGGAAGTTCCTGGACGAGTTTACCCTCTTTAAACAATTGTCGTCGTTTTCGTCACATGACAAACCTTTTGCTTAATGACCAAAGCGCGACACAAGTGACTTTCATACGCTAAATAACGTCTTTAAATATGGAGCAAAAATACTCATCAGTTATAGTTTGGCATTATATTTATTGACTGAATCATTTATTGAAGCTCTCTTTACTTGTCTGCATATAAGGATGCATTTTCAAGTCCCGAGAACCTGGTTGAGAAGAGGACCAACGACGAGGAGCATGCGCATGCGATTCCAATACTACGGAGCTTTAGCAACGACGACGGGAACGGCAACGAGAACGTCATCTAAAAACAGGAATTCCCGTTATTGTAATCACTTCGAGACTATTCCAAGCTTTATAGTTCATGACAATGGTGTGGCAGTCCCTCAAGAATGAAACCGATATGAGTCACGCTTAATTTAGAGGAGAAAATGAAAATTTATCTTCAAGTGCTGCCGTCCTCAATAAAACCTCAAATTTAGCCATTTCACGTTGTTGTTTTGCCGACGACAGCAAAGGAATGGACAAAAATGAAAAACGCACGTGCAAAGCGATTGTTTTTGTCCACGAAATATGCAAATTTGCGACGTTCTCGTTGCCGTCGCCGTTGTCGTTGCTAAAGCTCCCAACTGAGTCTGAGTGACAGCCTTTCCGGCACTAAACGAGCCATTCAGTGTTGAACGGGTAGTGATTTCAAAGGTTACGTATGGTTCACAAGGGTGTGACTTCTCTGAACCCCAAACGCAATAATTAATCTTACTATATGACTAGCTTCGTGAGCGGGCTGGATGAACCAAATCCCGCGCTGTGATTGGCTATCCGAGTTGGCAAGAGCTGGAGCTATCTTGCCCGCTCCGGATTTCTCTCTTGGTCCCGCAAGAGCAAAAACCATTTTTTTGGTGTTTTATCCCATATAATAAATCCTTTATAGGCCATTTCGGAAAATACCATAATACTCTTTGTTTTTCCCGCCAAATTTTGCGGGAGCATTGTTTTTGTTTTCTCTTGGGACCATTGTAAGTCCCAAGAGAAACTGGAAACAATGCTTATGCAAAATTTGGGGTTACAAACAAAGAGTGTTGTGGTATTTTCCGAAGTGGCCTATTGACCAAGCTTGTTCGGTCAAGATGGCTGGATATTGGCCTGGTTCTTTTTTTGCGTGTAAAAAGAACTTGGCCAATATCCAGCCATCTTGACCGAACAAGCTTGGTCAACTGATAACCCATTTTATTATTTACTCAACAAAATATCTTGTTTCTGATTGGTCAATGGCGAATGCACAAACAGGTTATAGAGTGCAATCCTATGGAAACACCGGGGAAGCGGGGAAGCGAAACAGTCGGTTTGCTTTGTCAAACCAAAACACCGTTCAGCAACTTAAAGAAAATGCGAAAAACAAAAACACGTTGAAAGCTACACAGACCTGGTTGATTGTCTGGCAAACATGGGCGACTGAAAGAAAACTAAACTCAAAACTGGAACAATACGAGCATGAACAAATTAGCGCGTTTGAGTAATTTTGTTGAGAATATAATAAATAAAAAATCGTATGAACCTGCTCGTGCATTTCGTGACTTATGGTCACTCGTGTTTTTTTGAAAGTTCTCAAATTGCACTCGCCTACCGCTCGTGCAATTTTGAGAACTTTCAAAACATCACTCGTGCCCATAAATCACGAAATGCACTCGCGTTCATACGAATTCATATACATACGAGGCATGCGATGAGGTATAGACAGACTCTAATGCAAGAAATAGCTGCTTTCTGCGCGTTTGAAGGCCCCTCGTCGCGGGCTACTAGTATATAGGAAATCACCAAAAATATATTATGGGAAAGACATGGCAATGCCCCTTATGCTCTCCCATCCCCGAGAGATTAAAAAAAAAACCCTAATGGACCACGGCAATGTTCAAGGCGTCCTTGAGGGCCATATTGTTAAATTGCCGGCGGAGTTTTTCGCGAAGTTCGCGGCGTTGCTGTAACACAGACGACTGATTGGCCTTGAACCTAAGGATTTCTTGTTCAGATATGTAAAGATCTTCCTCGGATGAAACACTATCCTGTTAACATAAAAATTAAGAAAAAATTAGTTATGGATTATTATGCCCAGGACCTCAAAGCCACTTTAATCAGGAAAAACCTATTTCGCATCTACTTTCAACACACTAATTTAAATATGCGATTTAAAACTAATTTCGTCCAATGACCTCGTCAGTTGGTCGCTGTTTAAAATTTTAATTGTTACATTTTTCATGTAATAACGCACAGGGAATAAACACAGGTGATTATTTCAAAAAAGAGCAAAAAAAAAACATTTCAACGCGAAATCATCTTTACTTACAGTGGCAAAACGACTACTGGCAGCCACTTTGTTCGTCGAGGTGATTATCGGCTGATAATCCGAGATAGCGAGCCAATGAGAGCGCGCGATTTTGTATAATCACCTGTGTATTTATACTAATAAGTAATACTTTCTTGGCTTCGATAAGCGAAAATTCACAGAAGATCTCAATGCCGGAATCACCAAAAAGACTAAATTAGTTTTTTTCTGTCTGTGCCCCCTTGCGTTAACACAGGGGAATCTCTGTTTACATTTTTGCCTCATTAGCAAAATACTGCAGTTTTATTGCATAATGAGCTATCTCTAAAAAATTGAACCCGATATACCAGATAATCGTTAAGCAATAATGCTTTAAAAATTCGAATTCTTACAAAGAATGTAACGGATCATTAGCGCCTTTGCTACGCAAGAATTAATCCCTTTTTGACGGCTAATAACTGGCCCGTTAGCAAAAGGCTTGAGATTGGTGATTTAACTAAGTTTAACAAGTTCTCTTACCTTTTGAAGTCAATTAGTAAATAGCATGGTACCTTCTATGAGCACAATCGTATGCAAAAAATTAAATGACGCTAGCAAACATTCCCTTATACTGAGTCTCAGGTCCTAAGAATTTGTTTCTGTCTAAGCGCACTTGCGTTCATATTTGCGACGCAACGTGTAATCCACTGCAAGGCTAGACTGCAAAACAGTCGTTTTCTTCCCTTTTCGGAAGGCGGGAAGCGCTTCGGAAGGCGCAAAGCACCGTAAGCGTGATCCCTTTTCGGAAGGAGCGAAGGGACGTAAGCGTGATCCTCGCGTGTGAAGCACGCGAGCCTCACACTGGAATATTTACCGCGTCGCTTGCGTTCGCAAAAAAAAAAAGACTGTTTTGCAGTCTACTGCAAGGCTTACCTGTGAATCTGCTCCGCCCTCTTTCCAACCCATCAACTTCAAAAGCCTTTTTTCTTCGTCGTCTATCCGTTCGACAGGTCTGTCTGGTTTCTCGTATTTGGGTGAATTTTGCTGGGGAATAAATAAAAAACTATTAGTTAACCGCTCCTGAGGGCCAGCGAGAGAGTCGGAAAAAATCTATGCAATTCCGGAATGGCCCAATATACAACGTTAAAAAGATATAAAATGCTAAATATCATTGAAATCTTTACGTCTAAAATTTGTGGTTGTTGTAGAGGTCTGTTTGAAAGTCAACTCTTTAAAATGTCCAATGAACGGCTTTTCCTCTTCATGTTTTATATCTCTCTGTGGAGAGATATCAATTTGAGATAGTAGCGGCGGTGATGTATCACCTAATTATAAGTCTGATCTATAAGCGCCTGCTGTTGCATTCCCAGGTGGGTGGAATTGGTAGTTTGGCTGCAATATTCTTACCAATGTTAGCAAAGAACGAGTTCATCAGGCCAGCTTTTACTTTATCGGTTAACACTAAAGAATCATCACACTTTCTCAGTGGCCCGATGGGTTTGCGTACCCTTGAGCTAGTTGCGTCCTTCACCAGCTTTCACTAGGCACTCGAATACAACGGATTCGCTCTGGCGAAGGTCTAACGCTCGAAACGTCAGCTCTAAGAATCTCTGTACGGTGGCCAACTTACATTATCAACTCCGTTGATAAAACCAAATTTTTGTATACTACTTCCCCACCGACGCAGCACCACAGTTTCTTTAGAAACTACCCCCTTCACTCGAACCCTTAATCTCGTTAAACATCTTCGAAAAATATAAAGCTTTGGCACGTCTTAAATTTGAGGTTACTTTGTTTCTTGCTCTCTTGTAATCCAACCACAATTTTGCACTTTTTGATTTAACAGCAGCTTTAAACAACTTGCATCTTCGATTCATTGCTAAACGAAAGGTCATTTGTTATCAGGACGCAGAAGATGCTCTGACCTTGATCTCCTTCCATGGACAGTGCTGGTCACAGATATCAGTATAAAGTTGTTGCCAGTACCAAATTTGCTCGTCTGGATCGTCAAAAATAGACCCAATGTAGAAGGGGGCTGCACGAATATCTTCCTTAATTTTTTTCTTGTCAAATTTCCTGTACTGCCTTATGCAAATTATCTTTGGAGGTGGTCTTTTGTTCTTCAACATTATTGTTGAAAAAATTAAATTGTGATCTGAAATTCCCAGCGGATATGTTCCGACCAAACTAATCAGGTCCTTCCTTGTAGTTACAATAAGGTCAATTAATGTACTCGACAACTCTTACCAACAAGAACTTATCAACACACAATACTACAAGTCCATAGAAGACACCTACAAACTCACTAAAATCAAAATGGCAAGCTACATCAACAACTGTAAGGACAAGAAAGTGCAAGCAGTAAGAGCCCATGAAATGGAAAAGATCAGCAAAAACAGGAAATCCCTATTTAAGGATGCAAACAGGTACGAAGCAGAATACAACTTGACATGCGAATTCAATAACACGAACACGATCCTCAAAGACATCGATGGGAAAACCACTCAAATAAACTCACAAAGCCCACACGCTATAAAAGACCTTCTACGAAAAGGAAAAAACACCAATGAAGCACGAAAAGTACATTGATCTACACAAAAGAATAAAGAACTTGTACAAGGATCACACAGTAACTCAAATCAACGTAGTATTCGACTCCCAAGGCGGTTATTACAGGGGCACCCAACGTCAATTTTCGGAAAATATCTGTTCGGAAGACGATTTGAGATCTAGAATTTTCGGAACATTTGCTGTAAAATTTCTTGCTTGCCTGCCTGTCCTAGGATTTTCGAACATCTAAAAAATGGCATAATTTCCCAATTTTTAACGAATTTTTACCCTAAAAAGGTCACCTAGAATTTTCGGGAGCCTTTTTTCTGGCTGAAAATTTCGAAAAGGTAAGTTTTAATCCCTATAATTTTCGGATCACTAGACTTTCAGCTAGGAAATCCGAACAGATGAAATATTTTTGGGGGATAAATATATGCCTATATCTACCGTTTAAATTCTAAAATACGTTTGACAATGCTATGTTTAAGTGGTTTTGAACTATATTCTGGTTGGGTGCCCCTGTTATTATATGAAAATGGAAAAGGAACTTAACAACATCACGAGAACAGACAAAGAAACTGAATATATTATTACTAACTGCGAAAAGTGGCTCCTTTCACAAAACAATGAGATAGTTAAAAAAATCTATGCAGGTATACATAACGATTATAACAGTGTTACATGTAATAATAATAATAATAATAATAATAATAATAATAATAATAATAATAATAATATAAACAGTCGATTGGATGGGTAGATCAAGAAAGGCTAATCTAGATACCTTATTATAGGAAATTAACACTGCACTTTGACAACGCGATGAAAATTTACGTTTCGCTAAAAGTTTTCAAAAGTTAGGTTTACATGGATCAAATTAACGCGAATTTTTCGATAAGCATGTTGCTTTACTTACTGCGATTTTCATAGTTCTGTGAACTCGCACTTTACATTTCTGAACGCCAAACTGCGTTTTGGCTTTCGTGAATAAAATCTTCGACGACAAGTCCACGGATGTTTCTAAGTTTTTTTTACAGCCAAAAATTTTGTTTTGAAGCCTAACTAGACCCTGTCACTTCAAAAGGTCTTTCAAAGCCTCAGTTTGTTGCAGTAACACGAATTTGCGTATGCACTTACAAAATCTCAACATGCATATGTCTCATGGAGAAAAAGAAGCATTTACAGAAATTAGCTTTTAGGATTGCTCAAATGGATCTAGTGAGGAACTACATTGTAATAAGCCGCGCACCGGTGGCTCAGTTGGTTGAGCACCGGGCTGTCACGCGGGAGGTCGTGAGTTAAAGTACGGCCGGACCAACACTCAACACTTTAAATAACTGAGGAGAATGTGCTGCCTTTGTAATTACATCTGCAAATGGTTAGACTTTCGAGTCTTCTCGGATAAGGGCTATAAGCCGGAGGTCCCGTCTCACAACCCTTGGGTATATATAAAATCTGTGGGATTTAAAGGGACATTAATGGGACATTAAAGAACCCACACACACTATTCGAGAAGAGTAGGGAATGGAGTTCCCGGTGTTGTGGTCTGATCTATGGATATAGGGGTTAGGTGTCAATTGGGACGAAAAGTTCTGTTCCTCTCCCCTGCCACTCCATGAATTGTGGCGAATAAAGTAAAGTAAAGTAAAGTAAAGCAAAGCAAATAAAGGTGCTTTAAAATAACAATGTTGTAAAATAGCGTGCATTAAACTTACATCGACATTAATTAAGATACATTAAATTAACGCGAATTTTGTAAAATCGCGTTAATAAAGTGCGTTGTTAATTTCCTATAATAAGGTATTTGTTTTTTTCTTTCCTTTTATGCAGAAATGGATATATCCGATTCGCTAAGAAAACGCGTTCCTGAGAAATTGTAGTTCACGAACCACTAGACAAACTAGGGAATAAACCTACCTGGCTTGCTTTGACCTTTTCATTCCTAACTAGTACTACAGATTCCTTTGTTCAGTGGTCTAGATAATTTGGTATTTTTAGGGACGGTGCCTACTAATTCAAAGATATTTTTGCCCCGGTTTATGATTATGCGGGAAATGTAGATCTTAACAAGTGTTATTGATATCCAAAAAAAAATTGGGGGTAACCATGCATTTTTCAAAGATAATTCATAAATAATATTTGTAAAAAGCTTTAAAATACAAAGCAATGTATGGCATTCTTTCTCAAATTGAAGCTTAATTTTCGCTAAAAAATGCACGGTTACCACCATTTTTCTTTTTGTACACCAAGAGTACTTACTAAGATCTACTTTCTCAGGATAGTTTTAAACCGCACAAAAATATCATTGTATTAGTAAGCATCACCGATAGGAAACTCGAGTATCTCGACATCCGCAGAACGTATGCGCAATAATAATAGTAGGCACAGTCCTTAAGCTGATAATTATCTTCATTCTCAACACCTGTCTGGCTGACATTTTATTGAAATTGCGAGAAGAATTTATATACTAATCAAGGAGTTAATTAACAAGCAACACAGATTAATTGCCGCTATATTCTCACCTTCTTGTCCTTGCTTTTGCTCTTCTTTCCTTTGCCTTTGCCACTCTGAGGGGATCCTCCACTGCTAGGGCTCCCAGACAGACAGTCCGTACACTTATCATCTTCTTCAGCCCCCACCCCACAAGGATCTTTGACATGACTACATTCATCACCGTGATGTACCTCCCTTGACCAATGGTTAGATTCTGGTACATACCTGAAGAAAGAAAAACCACTCATCAGTTCCTCAAGTAATCCAACTTGCCAAGGGGAGTATTGGGAAGAGAGAGGAATTGCTTGCATCGGTTACTAGGAGGCATAGTTACTGAACGTTGATAATTGAATATTAGTATCACCCAACTAGTGGACTAATGCAAATCCTGTATTTTGATTCGCTACTCTACTAGAGGACAATTAGTAATAGTCCTCGAGTAGCGAAAAGCGTGACGCTTTCTTTCGTTTAATTCCCAATTAAATATTTCTTTAACTTGCATTTGCTAACTTTATTATTGCCTTTTCTGTCCGACTAGTTGGGACACTAAAACAATTGGACCCTTCGCCCTCAAGGGCCACGGGTCAATGACCCGTATATTGTTTAATATAATTATATGACAGAATAATAATAACAATAATAATAATAATAATAATTTCAATCAGCCACTTTGTAAGCGTTAACCGTTGCAACCGTTCCATCCGATGGGAGTCACCATAACGTAGGAAATGATCGAGGAAAGTTAAAAGAAATTCTCATGTCAACTTCTCTCTTGCGACCTTCAGTTCTCAAACTCATTAATAATTCATAAAGGGATAAGCCAATTGCGTGCCCGCATTTAGGTCACAGGCATGCACTTTGATACCGCGGTAAAGAACAGCGTGTTAGGATATCTAAACACGTCTCGTGAAACAGTCGTGAAACACTCGCTTCAGTTTTGGAATATTTCCTTCGGTCTTACCCAGTGATGGCACACGAATGGCTTAACTCACCCGCAATGCCCACTTCTGTAAGAACTCGTCTTTGACTTGCTCCGCTCACAATTCTTCCAATCTTCACGACTACAAGGCGAGTCATTGCTATCAGCGTCGTCCTCATCATCTTCCCAACTGTCTTGATGACCGTTCAATTCCTCTGTTATTTCCACATTTCCATTCACACAAAGTTTTTCTTTTTCCGATTCCTCCGACGCTTTCAGTTCATGGTTGAATGATTCAGTTATTTCTGAAAGGCATTTACATTTCTTTTTTCCTTTTGCTTTCTTTTTCAACCGTTTCTGCTCTTTCTTGAGTTCCTTCGCTCGTTCCGCCTCGGATATTTCTTCCACCACTTGCTCTAGGCGTGAAATTCCTTGCTTTTCCTCAACGGCCACCTGTACAATTGGAGACAATCTCAATTTTAAACTCATGTTTAAAGCTACCGTCAAGTCACAAATCTTTTTAAGCACTACCCCCAGGCTCATTCTATGAGCACTGGTATAAGATTTGCAATGGTCACATGACAAAACAATTCACAGCCATGTCTGGAGTGGGATATGTCCAAGAGTTCAAGCTAGTCTGCTGCACCGATGAAATGTCCTCTTGGGTCGAGTTTGTCAGTCGGCTTTCATTTCTAGAGCCCAAGCTTACAATTCCATCTAACTCAGTTGGTGGATCCTTATCTGACAGCCGTGTATTGATTGACCTGCGGTGTCCCTCAGGGAACCATCCGCGGTCCACTCTTATTCTAACTATGTACAAATGACCTTCCAAATTGTTTGTCACACTGTGAACCGAGGATGCACGCCGCCGATGATACGCATTTGACATGACATTGTGCGGATAATGATGTAGGAAGCATTGAATCATGTCTAGACTCGAGCAGTCTCTTTCTTCTCGCAGACCCCGCGGGCACGAACGTTACTGCGTTTTCATCTTCCACCTGCGCGTTGGATATGAGGAAGAAAGGACGACTGCTCGCAGTCTAAATCATGTCTTAGTGAGGACCTATTGAATATGCATACTTGGTTAAAAGCAAACAAACTAACTCTAAATTTGACTAAACAGAATTAGCCAGTACCAAAAAGA
>NC_090879.1:32922508-32930008 GCF_036669935.1 Montipora foliosa
ACACCCTAGGACGCCCTCAGCGGATGAGTAAAATCATCAGGCATTAGACAGTCTCACTCCCAGGGGTTAATGGAGGGGTTTTTGATGGCTTAACCCATTGACTCCTGGGGGCTCCCCAATTACGAGTAAATCGTCTGGCGTTAGACAGAGTAAAATACTAAGTCTGGCCGGTCTAGGCCGGTTTAGGTACCAAAGGGTTAACCTGATGACACCTCAAATGCCACAGGACGCCCCTGGGGTTTTTGATGGCTTAACCCATTGACTCCTGGGGGTTCCCCATTTACGAGTAAAATTGTCTGGCATTAGACAGGGTGAAATACTAGGTCTGGCCGGTTTAGGTATCAAAGGGTTCACCCAATGACACCTCAAACCGCCTATGACGCCCCTAGTTGAATCATCTGGCATTAGGCAGAGTAGAATCTGTTAAGTCTCAGTCTCCCAGAGGTCAATGGGTTAAGACAAACTGTTGGCTAAAGCTTGCTCCTGTGCAAATTTCACAATGATACAATGTATACATTTTTCAGATTTACCTGTGCTTTCTCAGGTAATTCTCTAGTGTGTCCAAAAGAGCATCCGAATCTATTAGCACCACCTATATGGAAGACACAAAGCAACGTTAAGGCCCAAATACAATATTTGTTCTTCAAACTTCTTTATTCAATTTATATAATTACTACATACAGTTACTGTACTTGGTTTTCCTTTGGTGGTGAATGTCATACATAAGGTTACAAATCAAGTGTGTGCTGAGCAGAAGATAATCACAACAATGAGGACTTGTGCTCTTTGTGAACACTGTGTGGTTAAGGCCTACATGGTTTACCTGTAAGGATTACTTGTACAAAATCTAACCATTTAAAGATGTCATTACAAAGGAAGCACCTTCTCAGTAATTTCAAGATCTTCAGTGTTCTTGCTGCCATGAAGCCACTACTGCCTCACGGTAGCAAATAAATCAAGTGATGAATGGTTTGTAAAGAAAACTAAAGCTGCATTGCAAGATGAGTGAAACAAACTGTTGGGTATCAAAAGAATAGATAGAATAAAATTGTCCACAGTGTTGAGATTTCGAAGAGTACTTTTTGAGCATGAGCCCTTTGTCAGAGTGAAACCACATGGACTGGATTTGCTCCACCACACAGCTTACTACCGGTAACACACGGATTGACAGCTTTCAAACCTCAACAGGATGATCAATTTACACATACATTGTATCAACCAGTTTGAAACCAAAATTTCTCTGCCAGATAGTCTGCTGTGAAACCAGCAGAGGGGTAAATTTGCTCAGGTTTGTAGTTGCAAATAGCATCTTACATGTATGTGGCTAGGGTGGTTGAATTGGCTTATTTTTCACAATATTTTCTTATACTTCATCTCACCATACCTCATCTCGGCATTCTTGGGATAATAAATCCCATACATCTATCCAGCTTCTGAAGAACAGCAACATCAATGTATCAGTG
This sequence comes from Montipora foliosa, assembly GCF_036669935.1. NCBI lineage: Eukaryota > Metazoa > Cnidaria > Anthozoa > Scleractinia > Acroporidae > Montipora > Montipora foliosa. The sequence goes on from NC_090879.1 coordinate 32,923,972, forward strand.
AGAAAGAAGTGACAGTCACTCTATTAACATTTATTAAGAAGCTTACATGTACTATATATAGCTGAAAATAGGTGCTCTAATATTTTGTGGACATGGCATATTAAACCGCAAAAAACAATGGAGATACAGTCAAATAATGAAGAAGGAAAATCAAAGTACCAAAGAAAACAATGCTAAGCACTGGCTTTAACACGTCAACTGTTGAAAGTACACATACTTTTTAATTAAGAGACGTACCCTGATGGTCTTGATTTGTGAGTTTCAAGTGAATGAAGAGGGCATCTCCTATAGAATTAAACAAAAACATTTAAAAGTATGGTCGCATGTTAAAAAAGCACACCCATAACAATTTTTTACACACTGTACAGGTCTACTAAGCCTTGGGAATATTACATATAAGAACATTTTGACCTTCAATTAAATCAGGGCTGTCAAGAATTTTGAATCAGGTTCTGTTTTCGATCCCACTTGTTATCTTGTGGATTAATTTTTTAAGCGTCTATCCAGTCAAGATCAAAATTAATGACTGTGATGTCAAGGCCAAATCAAGCACAATAACATTACCAGTAAGTCTTGCGTCAGGTTGCCTTGTGGATTTATTAACAAAACCTATATTCAGGTATAGTTGTCATGTTAGATAAGCGTCAAACAGTGTCCCCCAAATGCTGCTCGTCAGGTAATTGTGAAGAACATCTCCCCTCCACCGACAGTCGGCCAACAGTCGGGCGACTGCTGGCGGACACTTGGCCGACACTTGACCGACAGACTACCGACAGGCTACCAACAGGTTAGAGACAGATGGTAAAATAAGAAAAATCAAGAATGGAACTTTCAGAGATTTGGCAAACCATTTTGTTTCTCGAAAAGTTAAGCTTTCATGCACTTTTGCATGAAAACTCTATGTAAAATTTACTCTGAATACTTCAATTTCCTCAAAATACCACTGAAACTAAAAAGACATGAGAACATTCTTGTGCATTGACCAATGAAAACTCTACTTAATTTCCCATCGAAGAGTGATGTTTGGAATTGCTCTATAATGCAATGCGATCCGGATTTGGCATATTGGTATGTCATTTATGTCGGCATAATATAGCTTGTACTGATGTAATACAATCAGTGATCGTTTGCCTCACAATAAAGGTTGCGTGCTTTGAACTTTCCTGTTAATATAAACAGCTTTTGCATTTCCAGCTGCATTTACTCTCAGCTAAAAATAACACTAACCTTTACCGTAATACCTTATCGTTGCAAATAGGAAGCAAAGGCTTAGACTTAAAGGGACAATCCATTTCATGTTGGATGTTGGGCATGCATCTAAACAAGGTACACTTCTGGACATAAATGTAGTAGTAAAGATCAACCTTGACATTATAATAATATCATTATTATTGTACATGTTGCAGTCCTTGATGACAACTCTGCCATTGATCCAAAATGATTGAGTCAATCAACTACAGTATTAGAATTTACCATTGTGAAGGCCAGTTTTCATTAAGTATCTAGATGATATAGTTAATTAACAATTAGACCCGTAGCCCTTATGGGCAACGGGTTTAATTGTTTTAGTATTACCCAACTAGTCGGACAGAAAAGGCAATAACAAAGCTAGCAAATACAAGTTAAAGAAATATTTATTTGGGAATAAAACAAAAGAAAGCGTCATACTTTTCGCTACTCAAGGACTATTACTAATAGTCCTCTAGTGGCATAGCCAACCAAAATGCCGGATTTGCATTAATCCACTAGTTGGGTGATACTAATTAACAATTAGACCCGTGGCCCTTGAGGGCGAAGGGTTCAATTGTTTTAGTATCACCCAACTAGTCAGACAGAAAAGGCATTAGAATTAAGTTAGCAAATGCAATTTGAAGAAACATTTATTTGGGAATAAAACAAAAGAAAGCGTCACACATTTCACTAGTCAAGGACTATTACTAATAGTCCTCTAGTAGCGTAGCCAATCAAAATGCAGGATTTGCATTAGTCTACTAGTTGGGTGATACTAATTACTGATAGACACTGATCAATGCAAAGGTCAACCATTTTAAATCTTGACATTCTGTACCTGTTACGTCTACATGAGGGAATGGCTTCTACCATTTCGCTGAGTCTGGATCTAGAAAGAAAAGCACCCGAAACTTTAAGCAATCAGCACGTCTAGTAAAATTAATGAGCACCATCAGTCCTTGCAGGACGACTTACCCATGAATATAAAAAAGAGCATACACAAGTTTCGGATCTTGCAAGAAGGGGTCTTCAATAGTCAGAACTATAGAAAAGAAACAGTCATGTTTAGAATAACAAGGGTTTAAATAAAAATTTGAAGTTGGCTGTTGGTTTGAGTCAAGGAACAGACTGATGTCATTGTCAAAATAAATTTTAATCGGAGGTTAATAAGAAAATCTACTGTAAGTTAAAGCTTACAGTGTATAGTACATTACCATGCTGAGACAAAAAATTTACTTAGACCGCCAGGTGATCCTTAAAGGGGACGGAGCCCACACTCCAACAAAAAAATTAAAACCACAGAAAAATTAAAAAATGTTTAAAATAACATTTGTGGGGACGTTCTTCAAAGAAATCAATTTTCAAGTTTACCCATCCCAACTAATTTTTTAAATACGAAATGCTATTATACAAAGTTCGAGCATTCTGATTTGAAGTTATTCTTTAGTAGGAGTATTAAAAGGTTCCACTTGGGCCAGGAAGAACCGGCTAGTACAATGGCTCTCTCAATTGGTGTACTCAAAAAATGATAGTCACAAGAAAATGTACAGAAACATCAAAGTATAATCCTAAACACACTATCCTATACCAGTTCAAGGAAACTAGAGGTTGTAAAGAACTGAGTGAACTGTTCCATTTGCAGCTGATTTACTGTAGGTGTCTGTTTTGCCATATTATAGCTGAGAAAGGGCAGCATAATCAGAAACTCCAATCCTCTTAACGGGAAATTATTGTATTCATTTGGTGAAAACAAAAGAAGCTTTTACAGGCTGAAACTGGTGGAAAAGTGGCACCTCGCTACTTGCAAAGAGAAGCATACTTGAAACTAATAAACGAAAGGGAGAAGTGATCCTCACACTAATCTGCGCAATTTAAGCCATATGCAGCCCGTTTTAGGAATGCTTTCTTGTATTTTTTTTTTTTCGCTTGTTCACAGGACTTGAAATTGTGACCAATACAGTTGCATTTGGGACTAAAATTTAATTTTTCCCTTCAATGCAACTAAAATATCAGACTGGAGAAGTCACATATTTGAGACCTCTTTTCACCTTCACTCTTTTGGAACAAAAAGGTTAGCAATTGTGACTTTGCTACTACTTTGCTAAAATAAATAAAGAAATGACAAGATTATTTTCTTTCTCACCATGAATTTTCTTTCAATCTGAAGATAGCTTAATAGCAGCATAATTTAGTTGCGATATTACAAGCGCAGCTCCATTCCTTCACCATTTTCAGCAGTTTCTTTACACACAAGTATTGCAGACTCATATCTGCTGACAATACAATGCAGTGCAACGATTTTGCAACTACAATTTGCGAAATTGCAACTAAATTTTTGTATCTTGTTGCAAAATTGGGACTGGATATTTCATTGATTTCAAGCCCTGATTCACTGGTACTAAAGTACTAACTAAACCCAAACTCTTGCAACCAGGGACCAAATTAAAAATAGCCGAACAATGGGGAATAATTAGCGTACTAAAGTTGTAGAGACTCTAAAATGGCAAAATGAGGAAAATGCCCTCCTATTTTGTGCATGGTATAATTTACACGCAATGCTATTGTCTCTTATAGAAAAGACTGAGAAATTCAGGTGGCTTCACCCGGATTTGAACCCATGCTCTGTGATGCTGATGGGTTGCTCTACCAACTGAGTTACTGTATGAAGCGACTCAGTTGGGAGCAGGCCAATTTGTCAACTGAGCCTTAACTTTGGTTCTTCTGGATACAAAAGCAGGATTAGTGATCATTGTTTAAAAGTTTTGTTTTGATCGCCATGAGAGACATCACCATTGACAACACATTTCCTCAGTTCACTGTCACCAAAAGGTCACGAAAAGCTTTCTATAAAAATTTCATAAATTACTGACTCCAGTTTTAGAGAAAAATACATTTGTACGTGTACATAGATACAGTCGAACCTCGATTATCGGGACTTGTTGGGACTAGACAAAATAGTCTGGATAATCGGGGGTCCGGATAATCGAGAATATGAATATTAATGAGGAACAAAAACTGATTAAATTAAGAAAGCGATATTTAATCGTAAAACAAAACATTTACAAATCGTTTGGAAAACAAGATGGTCTACATCTTCACTGTCCGATGTGAATCGTCATGATCTTTTCCTTGCTCTTGCAGATATCAGATATCTGCCATTTACTAACGCCATATTCAGCTGACAAATTGGTTCCTTTTTCTTCTTTCTCTAATCACAAAATTATAGCCTGTTTATCTTTTACCGAAAGAATAGATCCCTTCCGCTTCCAGGACATGATGATCGTGAGGTAGTGTAGCTTGTTCGCGGAATGAGCCAATAGAGGGTGAAATTTCACTTAGCAACAAAGCAACTCTAAGCCAATCAGAACTCATTCAAAAGTTGTTCATTAGTTACGACGTGTGCGAGCGCTGCTTTATTTTGCTTTTTGAAAGCGAAACAAACTCTCCTTTACTCCACATTTCAACGCTGTAGTTTTAAAAGTAATATGGCTACGGATCTTGATCATGACTACTAATTATTCATGACACAATTGGGACCAGAGAAAAAGTCCGGATAATCGAGAAATCCGGATAATCGAGATTCGACTGTACCGCTATTTCCTGTTTGCACAGCTTGAAGTTGGTTAAGCCAAAGAACAGTCCCTCTTTGGTCGCAACATTAAAATATTAAGAATAAAATAAAAAAAGTTTAATCACCTCCCCTGTTGGTTATCTTTAACGGTTCCAATGCGGGTTGTCCTGAGTTAACCAGCTGATTGTACAAGCGTTCAACACTGCACAAGGAAAATCAAAATTAATTCTAAGGACACAATACGTTAGCAAAACAACCACCGTCCACTCTAATTTTCGAAAACCTCTGTTTTTGTGGACCTATGCTTCGGAAACATCCATTTTCAATCGCTTGAGTGTGGATGGTCATTATAACAGAGGTAATCGAAAACACGTTATTGTGGACAGGGCCTAAATCTCATGTCATTGGAGCTTGAGCATCCCATAGTTCTAAGAGTGTGCCTGTGATTTTTTTGTAGAAGTCTGGGTCTAAGTTTTAGCATTTTCAAAATGGAGACTTTGATTTCCATTGCCAGCTACATGTGAATTTTCCTATCTGACAACTCTTTGTAAAAGCCACAGATATTCAAAACACAGGAAAATGCTCAACTCCGGCAAATTAACTATAATTATTAACTTGACACTACTATTAGACATTGGCCACAGAAAACCATCGGGCGCTGCTTATGTAATAAATTTTCTACCTTTGGCTGGGTTGTCTGTTGTTTTTTCTTCGGGCAACCAATCTTTTCATTTTACCAAAAACTAGTCGCCCGGTAAACTTTCTGGTCGTAAGTTGACCTTTTATGGTCTCAAAGAAGCTCCAAAAATCGCCTTCAACTTATATGTGGGTCAAAGATTTAGAGCCAAGTTCCAGCTAAATAATTTATTCAAAATTAACATAATAATGTTGTCTTGGGCATAACGAACGTAGTGGACAAAGGACTTCAAAATGAATGTGAGCAATTCCAGTTGAAATGAAAAAGGATTTGTCCAACTCTAAATGTTGAGGATACTCACTAGCAAAAATATGAAATAGACAATGGAAATTTTCATTTACCAAAGGTTGAAAGCTCAAATAGGCATTTCTGTTTCTTCAAATAAAACACAATCATTCAATTACTTAGTAACCTGGCACAACACTTCACGTTTGCGTGCAAGCATCATCACGCGCGTTGCCTGAAAATGCTGGTTGGTAATGATTATTTTTTATTCTTTATACAAACCTGGCTTATTTAAATGCTTTTGAAAACTTCGT